>NW_022590320.1:0-16748 GCF_004348235.1 Phoca vitulina | reverse complement strand
GATCTCCTGTTGAGTTTGTAGGTGTTCAGAATGGTTTGATCCCTATCCAGCTGAATTCCTGAGAGGAGATGAAATCCAGGTCTCCTACTCCTCCGCCATCTTGCTCCGCCCCTCGTGTGTGTGCTATTTTCTGATTCCTCCATATACATGACTTAAATACCCTCAGAATCTCACTCCTGCTTCTCTTGAGGTCTTAGCTGTTCACTTGCATTACTCAATCTGTGAATGAGCTGTGCCCTCTTCCTCCTGCAGCTTTGCCTAACCTGAGATTTCCGCTGTGTCACCTTTAGCTGTACAAGCTTTAAGTTAGATGACACAGAAACCAAGATAGTTGCAAATTATATACGCCCTGCTCTTTTCACTTCACAGAAAGGAACTAAGCACTGGGCTGTTGCTTTTCTCAAACCACAGAAATGCCAGATAGGGAGTGGGACACAAGTGAGTAAAAATGCCATGAAATTTCCTACTGTTTTAATGGCTTTTTCTTGATTGGGTAATCCCTGTTTGGTTTTCAAAACTCCTATAAAGTTATTTTAGTCAGCCTCTAGTTGTTTATCTAATGTTTCTGTTGGGGAATAAGGGCTTGGAGCTTCCTAATCCATTGTCTTGCTGACATTCTTCTCTCTTCGTACTGTTATTACTATTCCTCAATAACACTGTTTTATGGATCATGTTTTGCCTCATGCTTTTTTTGTTTCACCTCAGTATTGCTCATATTGCTGAATACACACATAGTTCATCTCCTCTGATTACTGTGTAGTATTTCTAAATGTGCATACACCACATTTTATTCATGCATTTCTATACTTATGTATACGCTGGTTACTTTCAACTCCTGATAGCAGACAATATTGCCATAACACCGTCTTTTTAGCTAGACTTCAGAAAGAACATTCACAATAGCATATGTTATACATTAAGAATGATCCTGGAGGAAAATTATGTTTGTTTTTCCTGAAGATCTGTAGGATGAGGGTAAACACTCTGAGATGATTAGATAACTTTTGATTAAAAATAACAGATATGTTATTCCTGTCACTTATTTTGACTTCTGCATTCATATGATACCAACTTAGTTTTATAAAATGTTTGCTACAGAAATGCAATGTTTTGGCTTTGTTTCAAGGCAAATGCCCAGCTAGCATGAGTGTGTCATTTGTGTTCTGGTGGCGCCAATTATGTGCCAGACACAAGGTAGTATGAAGATCTACCACTCTGTGATGGTTAATTTTATATGCCAACTCGGCTGGGCCATGGAATCCCCATATATTTAGCCAAATATTATTTTAAGTATGTCTATGAGGGCACTTTTGGAAAAAAATAATATTTGAATTGGAGACTGAGTAAAACAGATTGCCCTCCCTCATGTGGATGGACCTCATCTAATCAGCTGAAAGCCTGAAGAGATAAAAAGGCAGACCTTTCAAGGGATAAGAAGGAACGCCTGTCTGACTGCCTACAGTTGGGGTACCAGTTTTTTTCCTGCCTCCAGTCTTACCTGAAACATGAACTCCTCTTGGGTCTTAAGCCTGCCAGCCTTTGGACTAAAACTGTAACATCAGCTTTGGTAGTTCTCAGGTCTTCGGAATCAGATGAGAACTAGAACAACAGCTCGCGTGGGTCTTTGCTAGCTGACTGCAGATCTTGCGACCTCTCAGCCTTTGCAATTATGGGAGGCAGTTCTTTATAGTAAATCTCAGATAGATGTTGATGGATAGAGATATATCTCCTATAGATATCGTACAGCTCTCTAGGAAAGACAAACACATGATTTCTCTTCAGGATTATTTCTAGTGTATACCTCTTTATATATAATATATAGTATAGCATAATAATATGATATAAGTATAGATATCCTACAGGTTCTGTTTCTCTGTAGAATCTTGACTAACACAAACTCCCAGCCCTAGCCCACACCGTACCCCCATAAGCTCAGGCACAACTCTACCTTCATCAGAGAATCCCCCATGGTGGACTCCCCATCCACCTAGCTTGACATAAAGAGCATGAGATGTGGAGGAAGAACATCTGTATCTAAAACAGGCAAATTCCTTCATCCATTTTAAATCTAATAAAGGAAGATCAACTGAAATAATGTCAGAGTGCTCCAAAATGGTACAGTGTGAGGCTGGGTTAACACAAATAAGGTGATTCCATCAAGATTAAATTAGTAGATAGGAACCTTACTCTAAGGTGACAAACTTAGCAATCTTTGTTTCTTTAAATCACTTTTAATCTTTGTTCTCTGTCACCTCCTACTGGGCTGGTGGGAATCTCAACATCATTCTTTCTCATGGCTTCTGTAAGTTGGGCAAAGTTTCCATGGCATATGTTGTGCCAAAGCACTGGGCAGTACCTTCTGGCCATTAATCATCAGTTTCCCCTGGTCTCTCTTAGATATCAGATGTCCCAGTCCATGTGGGACCTTCAGGTCTGGAGACTCTGGTAGGTCTGTGCCAGGGCTTGAGATCTATGTCAGGATGGAGACTCTAGTGCTGAGGTAATGTTTCTTGTACTTCACATATCTCCCGTGGACATCTTGTCAACTCCTGGGACACTGCAGGAAACTCAGATGGGCAGTTACTGCCATAGGGCCCCGTGTCTCTTTTCTCTACCTTAATCTTCTCTTCCCCCACTCCTTGCTCTTCTAAATGTCACTCTTTCTGCCTGATGTAGATATTTGGCATTACTTTTTTTGATGGGTGTGGGCTTTTATAATAGGCAGGAATGGTGCTTAATGACATTCTGCTTTTGCTTTCTGTCTTGAAAAAAAAATCTCGGTGATGGAATAACTATAAAAGGGGCTGAATCTACTTGACTAGGCAGGTGGGATGAGGGGTCAAAATATTAGAACCACAAATTAATAGTTCAATATATTATCATGGCACATTGATAATCATCATGGAAGCCAAAGATGTGGAAAGAAAACTGTCTGTTCTTTTGATAGACTTGAGTTCAGATCATAACATTGCCCCTCACTAGCCTTAATACCTTGGTAGGTTACATAATCCCTTGAGCCTGCATTTACTTATGTAGCATGAGGTTTACATTATTTATATCCCAAGGTGATTTTGAGGATTTGATATGACAGCTTGTATTAAGTATCTGATAGTGACAAGCACTGATTGGTTTCTGTAGCTTTAATAGTTTTCCTTAATGCACTGTCCTGGCATAAGTTAAATGTGAGCAAGTCATCAAACCCTTGATATTGATTTGCAAGTTTGTAACATGGCTAGGAGCAAAGTCAAATTTAGTAGCTACACAAAGGATGGGTTTCCTGGTGAGAGACAACAGCTCTGTTTCAGACCTCATGGTGGTGGACAGAGCTGTTACCTGTCAGCAGTCTCTGACTTCACACCATTGGGCTGATGATCCCTGGCAGAGAACTCAATGTTATTAAAGCTTTCTGGACTGATTCCAGGAAGCATTACTTTGAAAAAAAATATTTAAATTCAATTTAATTAACATGTACTGTATTATTAGTTTCAGAGGTACAATTTAGTGATTCATCAGTTGCATACAACACCGATTGCATTACTTTTTAAAGCCATTATATAATTTCTTTTGAATTAATAGTGATTGCACTTTGTCAGCATGTCTGAATGTAGACACTGTTTCTCCACTGGGGCCCTCCAGGTGCCCCCTTTTGATTGCTACTTCCTGGAAAAGGGTGTTGTGTTCAAACCAGGCACTAATGGGGTCCCTGGAATCCTCTTCTGGATCTGATTAGCTAAGAGTCAAAGATGATGCCAGAGCAGATTGGAGAACCACTGTGGCTAAGGCTATCTCTCCAGCTCCTATGGTATCATTACTGAGCATGGCCCAAGGGGAGAAGAGGGGAATTAATGTATGTTTTGTATATTACTCAAAAATAAAGAAACACATAGACATGTGATCGGGGATGTAGACTTAATGTGATACTGCTCTGTTTAGTGCTTCAGTTGAATGATTAGATTGTAAATTGTGACTCAGAGCTGACTCTTCTGGAGTCCTTTCCCCAGAGGAATTAACAGCTAAGGAGAATAGTGTTTTCTGTATGATGCCAAATTTTCAGATCCAAAGAAGATCAAGAGAGGCCATGAGAGATAGAAAAAGATCTACCTCAAAATGATTTATCAGGTTGAACACATCTGCCTCCTGTCCCCCCTGGTGTGTTTTGTCTCCTCTGTATCATGCCTACTCATTCTTCCTACTCCCACTAGGGCTGCCAAAACTGCCAAAAGCCAATGCTGGGGGCTGATACTTTCACAGCTATAGAGCTCCCATGACCATAACAGCTGAGCAAGCCTGGCATACTGTGATATGCTAACCCCTCAGAAGCAAGACAGGTGCAAATGGCCTGCAATGTCTATGGGAAGTGAAGGTGAGTCGGGGACAGGGTCCAGCTGGGCTAGGGGCATTTACTGGGCACCATTTAAGCCCTGCACTATTGCAGGTAGAACCGGGGGTATGGAGTGGAGTAAAGAAAAGTAGATAGAGGAAAATTCCCTGCACATGGGGAAAGTAACAGCTCTTGAGGGAGATAAGATAAGCACAGGTAGGATCTGAGGACTAGTGTGAGGACCTGGAAACAGTGGGGTCAGGATGAGACTTGCTAAAGTCTCTCCTGAGATAAGACATGGACAGCACTTTGCAAATCACCAACCACCAATCACCAACTCTGAGGCTAAAGTCTCTGTAAAGATTTTGGTACTTAAAAGAAACTGAGATATATTCCAATCAGATGGTTTTTATTTCATCATCCAGCTCTGTGAAGCTCTGTCTCTGTAGCTGTGGGTACATACATAAATACATCTTTATGAGGGAATGGGTATGACCTGGATCCCAACCTTCTTTCTGCTTCAAAGCTGTGGCAACTCATTGAGGGGTGCAGGGTTTATTCCGTCTGTTCCTAGCCTCTGTCAGTCCTGATCCTGGATTGCTCAGAAGCATGGTCCTCACCTTCTCAGCTCTATCACCTGCAGGTTCCTGAGGAGAATGAGCCACAAGGCATTAGTCTGAAAACCAGCAGAGCTGGGTTGTAGACACTTAATGCTTGTTGACCTAGTTTACTCACCTGCAAAGAGGGTTTAGGGCTGGTACTGACATTTTGTGGGCAGATCATGTCATCTACTACACTGAAGTAATATGCTGTGCCCATAGAGACTAAAGGGAATGAGACACAACAGTCTTGGGAAAGATACATTTTAGGTTTAAACTTCAGTTTGATAGGTGGTAGAGATGTAAGCATTTCATTTCTGATGACAAAATCACAGGCTATGCCTCACTCCAGCTCAATGGTATCTTCCAGAAAGGAACTTTTAACCTTGTCTGGTGCCATGATTTTTGTGGGTGCTGCCAGGAGACACTTTTACATCTCCTGACTTTGGTGTCCAGGGGGACCTACACTCACAGGTCTCTCAAGACTGTATCCAACAGAAAAGGAGTTGTTAAACAGCTATCACCCCCAGGGCACAGCAAAAGGCAACAGATCCAGGAGCTCAGTCTTCTGTGAAAGAGTCCTATTAGCTTATCATCATAGCTGCAGCCTGAGGAACAGGCATCTCATTAAACACACACCTAAGACTTGACTGAAAACCTTTTCTGAGACCTCCGAGGGTGGGCGCTAATTTTGCATGCTCCCTCTGCCATCCCCCAGAGTGCCAAGCTCTTATGCATATCTGGCGCCCAGGTTTTTACATCTGGTGCACCAGTTTCATGGCTGCTGCATAGGGAATACACATCGATCACCTGCCTCTGGCAACGAGGGGGTCTTGTTTTCAGGGCCATCTGGGACTTAAACAATCAGAGAGACAATTCTTGGTAGGACAGCAACCCCAGGACATTGTACAGACAGCAGACTGAAACCTACCCCCAGCCTTTCTGTGACACTCAGTAGCAAAACAACAACAATAAGCAATCCAATTAAAAAAAAATGGGCACAAGATATGCATAGACATTTTTCCAAAGAAGACATACAGATGGCCAACATGAAAAAATGTTCAACAACATCAATAATCATCAGGGAGGGGCACCTGGGTGGCTCAGTCTGTTAAGCGTCTGCCTTTGGCTCAGGTCATGATCCCAGGGTCCTGGGATCGAGCCCCATGTGGGGCTTTCTGCTCAGCGGGGACCCTGCTTCTCTCACTCCCTCTGCCTCTCCCCTGGCTTGTGCACTCTCTCTCTCAAATAAATAAATACAATCTTTTAAAAATAATCATCAGGGAAAAGCAAATCAAAACCACAATGAGATATCATATCACACCTGTTAGACTGGCTATTATAAAAAAGATAAGAAATAACAAGTGTGGCAAGGATGTGGAGAAAAGTGAATACTCATGCACTGTTGGTGGGAATGTAAATTGTTTTTGCAACCATTATGGAAAGCAGTATGGAGGTTTCTCTATAAATTAAAAATAGAAAAAAAATAGAAAAATATGAGCCAACAATTCCACATCTGGGAATATATCCAAAGGAAATGAAAACACTAAGTCAGAAAGATATCTACACCCCCATATTCATGGCAACATTATTTACAATTAGCCGATACAGAAATATTCTAAGTGGCCATTAACAGATGAATGGATAAAGAAAACATGATATATATATATGAAATATATGATATATGAAATCTTGCCATTTGTGGCAACATGGATGAAACTTGAGGGCATTATGCTAAATGAAATAAATCAGAGAAAGACAAATACCATAATACCATATGGTCTCACTTATATATGGAATCTTTAAAAAAAAAAAAACAAGCTCATAAAGAACAGATTGCTGGTTGCCAGAGGTGGAGGTGGGGAAAGGGTCAAATTTGTAAGAGAAGTGGAAAGGTACAAACTTCCAGTTATAAAATAAATAAGTCATGGGGATATAATATACATCATGCCAGCTAAAGTAAATAATACTATATTGCACATTTGAAAACTGCTGAGTAGATCTTAAAAGTTTCATCACAAGAAACAAAATCTGTAACTATGTATGCTGATGGATGTTAACTGGACTCATGTAGTAATCACCGCATTATATATACAAATATCAAATCATTATGTTTTACATCTGAAACTAATACAATGTTGTAGGTCAATTGTACCTTAATAAAAATAAGAGAAATTTCTATTCAGAACTTTTGCCCATATTTTAATTGGGTTAGTTGCCTTTCTATTAATAAGTTGTAATCCTGGATATTAATTCCTTATCATATATATGATGTGAAAATATTTCTCCATTCTGTGGGTTGTCGTTTCACTTTTTTGATAATCTGTCAAAGTACAAACGCTTTTGATTTTGATGAAATCCAATATACCTATTTTTTATTGCTATGCTTTTGGTGTAATATCTAAAAAATAATTTCCTAATCCAAGAGCCCAGGAATTGATATCCATATCTTCCAAAACTTTTATGTCTGCTCTCTTACATTTAGGTCTTTGATCAATTTTGAGTAGATTTTTATGTATGATGGGAGGTGAGGTGAGAGTCCAACTTCAGTCCTTTGCTTGTGGATATGCAGTTGTCCCAACATCATTTGTTGGTGAGACTATTCTTTTCCCATTGAATTGCCTTGGCAGGCTATCTAACAACCAGTTGACTATAAATTTAAGAGTTTCTTTCTGGTCTCTAAATTGTATTCCATTAATATATGTGTGTATCCTTATGCCAGTACTTCATAGTTCTGATTACTCTATCTTTTGAGGAAAGTTTGTGAGAAGTACCAGTGCATCTTCTAATTTTGTTCTTTTCCAAGATTCTTTTGGCCACTCCAGGTCCTTAGCAATTCCATAAGAATTTTAGGTAAATCTACCAATTTTAACAAAGTAGACAGCCAGGATTTGATGAAGGTTGCATTGAATTTCTAGATCATTTGAGGAGAATTACCATATTAAAATTATTAAGTATTTCTATCCATGAATATGGATGTCTTTCCATATATTTAGGTCTTTAATTTGTTGAAGTATCTTGTGCATTTTTCAGAGTACAAGTCTTGCTCCTCTCTTTTTTACATTTATTCCTAAGTATTTTATTCTTTTTCATGCTATTTTAAGTGGAATTGCTTTTTTAATATCTTTCTAGGATTGTACATTGTCATTGTATAGAAATTTAATTGATTTTTTTTGTATGTTGGGATTGTATCCTGCAATTTTGCTGAACTCATGAGTTTGGATAATTTTTCCTGGGGATATTTCTAGGGGGTTCCTACGTATAAGATCATGTCCTCTGCAAATAGGGATAGTTTTACTACTTCCTTTCTAAACCAGATGTATTTATTTCTTTTTTCCTGTCTGTCACAGCTAGAAACTCCAGTACAACGATCAATAAAACTCATGAGAGTGCACATTCTTGTCTTGTTCCTGATCTTAGGAAGAAAGTTTTCCTTCTTTTACTGTTAATATGACATTAGCCATATATACCTTTTATCAGGTCATGATAGTCCCTTCTATGCCTAATTTTATTAATATTTTCCTAGTGTTTTCATCATGAAAGAGTGTAGAATTTTGCATTTTGCCAAGTATTTTCACCCTGCATCTATTAAGATGATGTTACAATTTTTGTCTTTTATTATATAAATGTAGTGTATTAGATTAATTGATTTTTATCTGTTGGAACCAACCTTGCATTTCTGGAATAAATTCCACTTGGTCATGGTGTACAGTTCTTCTTTATATATTACTAGATTTGGCTTCCTAGAATTATATTGAGAATTTTTGTTTCCTACTCCGCTATTTTTGATGATGTCACTCCCTCTCTTTCATTCTTGATTTTAGTAATTTGAATCCTCTCTTTATTCCTTGATCAGGTTAGTTAAACATTTGTCAGTTTTGTGAATATTTTCAAAGAAACAACCTTTAGTTTGATTGATTTTCTTTACTGTTTTTCTATTTACCATTTATTTCTGTTCTAATCTTTATTATTTCCATCTTTCTGCTTACTGTGGATTTACTTTGCTCTTAATTTATAGTTTCTTAAGGTGTAAGTTTAGGTTATTGATCTGAGGTATTTCTTTTAGAATATATATATATATGTATATATATATATATATATATATATGTGTGTATATATATATATAGTGACTGGAGGGAAGGTTATGGCTATATATAGGTGTTTATAGCTATAACCTTCCCTCCAATCACTTTTTTCTGTGCCTCAGAAGTTTTAGCACATTGTGCTTTTGTTTTCATTCATCTCAAACTATTTTATGATATCCCTTTTGGTTTATTATTTAAGCCATTAGCTATTTAAGAGTATGTTGTTTAATTTTTATGTATTTGTGAATTTTCTAAATTTTCTTCTGTTATTGATTTGTAATTTTATTCCACTTTTTTTTTAGAAAAACATACTTTGCATGATTTCAAAACTTTTAACTTTATTAAGGCTTGTTTTATGACCTAACATATTGTTTACCCTAAACAATTTTCCATATGCATATAAGAATGTGTATTTTTCTTTGTTGAGTGAAGTGTTCTACATCTAGATGTCTGTTAAGTATATCTGGTACATAGTGTTATTAAAAGCTACTATTTCCTTTATAATAGGCAGTCTAGTTTTTTTATTTTTGGAAGTGGACTATTGAATCTCTGATTATTTTGCTGAATTACTTTTTTCTCCCTCAAATTCTGAAAGATTTGAATTTATTTCCTTCATTAACCTCTTGTTGGGTACATATATGTTTGTAATCATTATAACTTCTTGATAGATTGACCATTTAATCATCATAAAATATTCTTTGTCTCTAGTAACAATTTTTGTCTTAAAGTCTATTTTGCCTGATATTAGTATAGCCACCCCAGCTCTCTTTTGGTTGCTGTTTGCATGGTATATCTTTTTCCATCCTTGTACCTTTTAGCTATTAGTGGCTTTTAATCTAAAATGCCTTTCCTGCAGATCATATATAAGATAATCATTTTTTTAAATTGAAGTATAAGTAACACACAATATTATATTAGTTTGAGGTGTACAACATATTGATTTGACAATTCTATACATTACTCAATACTCACCATGATTAGTCACCGTCTGTCACCATACAACATTACTACAATAAGTAGGAGACACAGCAGAGGGAGAGGGGAGAAGCAGGCTCCCCATTGAGCAGGGAGCCTGACACAGAGCTGGATTCCAGGACCCCAAGATCATGACCTGAGCCAAAGTCAAATGCTTAACTGACTGAGCCACCCAGGTGTCCCAAGAGTTTGTCTTTAAAAAAATAAAATCCATTCTGCCAGACATTGCTTTTTGATTGGAGTGTGTAATCCATTTATATTTAATGTATTTACTTAGATGTAGGATTTGTGTCTACCATTTTCCTATTTGTTTTCCATGTGTCTTACACTTTTTAAAGATTCTTCTATTTCATTATGATTATCATTTATGTTAAACAGATTTTTTTCTAATGAACCATTTTAATTTCCTTTTTCTTTTATTATTTTTAAAATTTCTTTTGCATTGTTTTCTTAGTGGGTATTCTAGGGATTACAATTAACATTACAACTAATTATAATAGGTTTGGATTAATAACAACTTAATGTTAGTAGTATACAAAATTTTGCTTCCAAGGAAATCTGTTCATTCTCTCTTCATTCATGCCATTATTGTCATACAAATTATATCTTTATATGTTTTATTCACTGTGACTCTTGTCATTATTGATTTGTGCAGTTTTCTTTTAAATCAAGTAAGAGAAAATAGTATGACTAATAAAAATAAATAATTTATACTACATATGTAGTTATGTTAACTAGTGCTCTTTTTTACTTCGTGTGGATCCTAATTACTATATGTTGTCTTTTTATTTAAACATAGAGAATTCTCCTTACTATTTCTCATAAGGAAGATTTGCTAGGGAAAAATTCTCTCTGTTTTTATCCAGGAATGACTTTTTTTTCTCAAGGATAGTTTTGCTTTGTTTTGGCTTTGTTAATTTTTCTTTGTTCTTTCTGTTTCTAAAATTAGATAATCTCAACTGACCTATCTTCACATTTGCTTATTCTTTATACTGCCTACATGCATCTGTGCTGAGCCACTCCTGTGAAGCTTTTGTTATTTTAATTTTTAACTTTAGAATTTCCATTTTAAAAATAGTTTTATCACTTTGTTGATATTTTATATTTGGTGAGACACTGACCTCAAATGTTCTTTTATTTTTTTAGACATCATTTCCTTTGGTTGTTTGAACATTTAAAATTGCTGATTTAAAGTCTTTGTGTAATAAGTCTAACATTTGTGCTTCCTCAGGAACACCCTCTGTAGATTGATTATTTTTCCTTTATAGGGACCATATGTTTTTGTTTCTTTGCATGTCTCATATTTTTGTGCTGTTGTTGAAAACTGGTATATTTTAAATAATATGTGTAACTCTGGAGATCAAATTCTATTCCCTCTAGAGTTTGGTTTTGCTGCCATTTTGCTGTTGTTGTTGTGGCTGTTTATTGGTTTAGGGACTTTTTCAATATAATTCTTTAAATCTGTATTCTTTGTAGTATCTGGACACTGAAGTGTTTCCTCATTTAGTTTAGTGGTCAGCTAATAATTTGGCAGAAATTTCCTTAAAGACATGAAACTAAAATCTTTTAGTCTTTGCTAAGATATTCTGTGTGCTTGTCAGCATTTAGCCAGGCAGTTGATGACTGCATCAGCCTTCACTTCTTGTTTGTTCAGAACCTTAAAATCACATAGACGTGAGCACTTAGGGTCTTCTCCTATCTTTCCTGAACATGTACACACCCTGGCAAGAACACTGTCCTATATATGCCTGTAACCTTCCACTTTCTCAGGAATATGCCATGGCTTTTCAATGTACTGTCAATATCTAAATCTCCAGCTATTTCTTTTAAGTTTTTTGGTTAGCTTATGATTTGTTCCAACTGTTATTTACCACCTAAGGCAGCCATAATATTGAACAATTGCCTCCAGAGGTTTTCAACAAATGCAAGGTTATTTATACTAGGTATGCTTTGAGTCAGGTAAAATGAAGATAGCTCTAACAATAGGATTTTTATGGAAACTAGCAGACAAGTCAAATATAGTAAATTTTCTGGGAATGAGGCTTTGAGGAAGCACTAACCTTGTTCTTCTACCACTTGGGAACTGGCTGCTAATTTTCATTGGTTTTCTATAGACCATTGGATTTCAAGCAATGACAGAGCTGGAAAGAGGGGGATGGAAATAGGGGAAAATTGAAATATAGCAAAGCTTGCTGTTCTTATCAAGATTCAACAGTTTTTCTAGGAAATAAAAAACACTCCCTATATTGCTTCAAGCCTTTGGTTAATTTCTAGAGTTCTGAAAAAAAAAAAAAAAAGATTCTGACAATATCACCAGGTTGTCATTGCTTTTATGGAGGAGATAATTTTCAGAATTCTTTACTCTGTCATTTTTGTTGAATTTATTATCTCTCTTTCATTTTTTGAAGAACAATTTTACTGGATATAGAATTCTTGGGTAATAGTTTTGTTTTTGTTTTTTTTCTTTCAGATATTTGAATTTGTTCACCCACTGTCTCTAGCCTCCTTGATACCTGATAAGAAGTCAGCTGTTAGTCTTATTTAGGATTTCTTGTACAAAATGAATCACTTCTCTCTTGTAGCTTTCAAGATTTACTTTTTGTCTTTGTATTTCAGGAGTTTGACTATGAGGCTCCTAAGCATAGCTATATTTGAGTTTATGCTACTTTTAGTTTGTTGAACTGCTAGTATATGTAGATTAATGTTTTTTTTCATTAATTTGGAGAGGTTTGGCTGTTATTTCTTTACTCCTTTTCTCTCCTTCTGGGATACACATTATGCCTATTTTGATGTGCTTGTTACTGCAGATCCTTCAGGCTCTCTTCATTTTTCTTCATTCTTTTTTTCTTTTTGTTCCTCAGACCAAATTATCTCAATTGATCTATTTTCAAATTTTTTCTTCTGTCAGCTGAAATCTGCTTTTGAGTCCCTCTAGTGAATTTTACATTTCAGTTATTATACTTTTCAATTCTAGAAATACTATTTAGTTGTTTTTTATTGTAATAATCTCTACATCTTTTTTTAAAGATTTTTATTTATTTATTTATTTGACAGAGAGAGAAAGAGAGAAAGCACAGGGAGGGGAAGCAGCAGAGGGAAAGAGAGAAGCAGGCTGCCCAACTTGGGACTTGATCCCAGGACTCCAGGATCATGACCTGAGCTGAAGGCAGACACTTAACCAACTGAGCCACCCAGGCACCCCAATAATCTTTACATCTTAATTAGTGTTGTCTATTTGGTAAAACCTTGCTTTAATAATTTCCTTTAATTCTTTAGAAATGATTTTCTATAGTTTTTAAACATATTTTTTAAGATTTTATTTATTTATTTGAGAGAGGGAGAGAGAGAGATAGAAAGAGAGAGAACACATGAGTGGGGGGAGGGGCAGAGGGAGAGGGAGAAGCCGATTCCCTGCTGAGCAGAGAGCCTGATTTGGGGCTTGATCCCAGGATCATGACCTGAGCTGAAGGCAAATGCTTAACCAACTGAGCCACCCAGGTGCCCCAAGTTTTAAACATATTTCTAATTATATATTTAAAGCCTTTGTGCAGTAAACCCAACATCTGGGCTTTCTCAGGGACAGTCTCTACTGACCGCCATTTCTCTTGTGTTTAGGGCATATTTCCTGTTTCTTCTTTTGTATCTTGTAAGTTTTTCATTGAAAACTCTGCATTTTATTTTATTTTTTATTTATTTATTTTTATTTATTTATTTTTTTAATTTTATTTATTTGAGAGAGAGAAACAGCCAGAGAGGGAACACAAACAGAAGAGTGAGAGAGGGAGAAGCAGGCTTCCCGCAGAGCAGGGAGCCTGATGTGGGTCTCGATCCCAGGACCCTGGGACCATGACCTGAGCTGAAGGCAGACGCTTAATGACTGAGCCACCGAGGCACCCTTATTTTATTTTTAAAAGATTATATTTATTTACTGGAGAGCAGAGAGACCAGGGGGAGGGACGGAGGGAGAGAGAGAGAGAGAATCTCAACAGACTCTGTGCTGAGCAGGGATCCCGATGTGGGGCTCGATCTCATGACCCTGAAATCATGACCTGCACTGAAATCAAGAGTCAGACACTTAACCAATTGAGCCACCTAGGTGCCCTGAAAACTCTACATTTTAAATCATACAATATGGCATCTCTGGGAATCAGACCTCTTGTCCCCAGAATTTGTTGTTACTCTTTGTTGCTGTTGCTTTTTGTTTGGTTAGTGACTTTCCTGAACTAATTCTGTAGACTCTACATTTATTATCTCATGTGACCACTAAGTATGTTTGGTTAGCTTAATGGCCAAGTAATTATTGAACATAGATTTCCTTAAATGCTTGAACCAGCCTTCAATTCTTTGCAACACTGTGCATATGTGTTTAGGCATGCCTTAATCACTCTGGACATTCAAAGCTCTAACTTAGTCTTCATTTTCTGCTTGCACAGGGGCTCAAAGCAAGAAAGAAGTAATATACTAGAACTCTCCAATTTTCTGGTTTATGAGCACATGTGCACGGCTTTTAGACCCCCAGAAATATGATGGAGCATTTCAAAGCCTCTTGTGGACATCTTGCTCCCCAGATCTTCCTTATAAGTTTTTTTTTTTTTTTTTTTTTTGAAAGGGGCAGTTTTTGTTTGCCCCAACTTGTATTATTGCCTCAGGAAGATGTGATATTAAACGGTTGCTACTAATTGTTTTTAACAAATGTCCTGAGGATAGGAATTATCCCACTGAGAAAGTGTTCAGGTCAAATATTGATAAGGACTGTGAATAGGACTTTTCTAAGGCACAGCTAGATAGGCCAAATATTTACAATCCTGGAGGTGCAGATTTTCCAGGAGCTCCAAAATCAAAGGCTAGTAGACTTCTGTGTTTCACAACTACTATGGATAAAAGGAGGATGATATTCAAAACCACCCCACAGCTGGGTAGAGAAGGATGGAAATAAGGTATTTTAAAATATCACAAAGCTGACTGTTCTTAACAAATATTCAGATATTTTTCTTGAATAAACATTCCTCAGATGATTTCAAGCTTTTAATATACAGAAATAACTAAATAATAAAGCTGATTTTGGCAATTTCTTATCAATATTCTTATTGTTTTATAGAGGCAGATTATTTTAAGTACCTATTCTGCCATTCTGGAAGTGCAAGATATTTATTTATTTTTTTATTTAATGATTTTATTATAGTAAAATATAAATAATAAAGTATTTACCATTTTAGCCCTTTGCTGGTATATAATTCAGTGGCACTGAATGCATTCACAATGTTGTATAATCATCACCACTAACCATACCCCCAAATTTTTCACCATCCCCAACCTAAAATGTACTCATTAAATAATAACTCCTCTTCCCACCTTCCCCACAAACCTTGTTAACTTCTATTCTACTTTCTGTCTCTATGAATTTGCCTGTTCTATGTAACTGATGTAAGTGGAGTCATAATATTTTTCCTCCTGTGTCTGGCCTATTTCACTTTACATAAGTTTTTCAAGGTCCATCCATGTTGTAGCATTTATCAAAATTTCATTCCTGTTTTAGGGCTGAATGATATTCCATTGTATGCATATACCACATTTTGCTTACCCATTAATCTATTGACAGATGCTTCTGTTGTTTCTACCTTTTTGCTATAGTGAATAATGCTGCAATTAACATTGTTGTACAAATATCTGTTTGAATCTATGCTTTCAATTATTTTGCATATTAACTTAGCAATGGAATTGCTGTTAAACAGTAGTTTTATGTTTAAATTTTGAGAAACAGCCAGTGTTCCACAGTAGCTGTGCCATTTTACATGCCCATTAGCAATAATTGACTATTTTATTTTTTTTCTGATTATTCTCCAACACTTGTTTGTTTGTTTGTTTTTAATTATTATAGCCAATCTAGGATATATGGAAGACTATCTCATTGTAGTTTTGATTTGTATTTCCCTAATGACTCATCATGTTGCATATCTTTTCAGGTGCTTACTGTTAATTTGTATACCTTCTTCAAATCCTTTGAATATTTTTTAAAAATTGGGTTGCTTTTTTTGTTGTTTTGTTTTTATGTTGTAGGCATTCCTTATATATTTTGGATATTAATCCATTATCATATACATGACTAGGAAATCATCTCCGTTTTGATACACAAAACTTCTTAATTTCAATAAAGTCTATCTATATTTTATTTTGTTTCCTGAGCTTTGTGTGACAGATCCATAAAATTATTGCCAAATACAATGTTATAAAAATTGTCCCCAAAGTTTTCTTCTAAGAGTTTCATTATAGGATTAGCCCTTAAGTTAGGGCCTTTCACATATTTTGAGTTAATTTCTGCATATGGCAAAAGGAAAAGGGACAACTTATTCTATTTTTAAAAAATTTTTTATTGTTATGTTAATCCCCATACATTACATCATTAGTTTTAGATGTAGTGTTCCATGATTCAGTGTTTGTGCATAACACCCAGTGCTCCATGCAGAACGTGCCCTCTTTAATACCCATCACCAAGCTAACCCATCCTCCCACCCCCCTCCCCTCTGGAACCCTCAGTTTGTTTTTCAGAGTCCATCGTCTCTCATGGTTCTTCTCCCCCTGCGATTCCCCCCCTTCATTCTTCCCCTCCTGCTACATTCTTTTTCCTTTTTTTCTTTCTTAACATATATTGCATTATTTGTTTCAGAGGTACAGATCTGAGATTCAACAGTCTTGCACAATTCACAGCGCTTACCAGAACACCTACCCTCCCCAGTGTCCATCACCCAGTCACCCCATCCCTCCCACCCC
>NW_022590319.1:0-16748 GCF_004348235.1 Phoca vitulina | reverse complement strand
GATCTCCTGTTGAGTTTGTAGGTGTTCAGAATGGTTTGATCCCTATCCAGCTGAATTCCTGAGAGGAGATGAAATCCAGGTCTCCTACTCCTCCGCCATCTTGCTCCGCCCCTCGTGTGTGTGCTATTTTCTGATTCCTCCATATACATGACTTAAATACCCTCAGAATCTCACTCCTGCTTCTCTTGAGGTCTTAGCTGTTCACTTGCATTACTCAATCTGTGAATGAGCTGTGCCCTCTTCCTCCTGCAGCTTTGCCTAACCTGAGATTTCCGCTGTGTCACCTTTAGCTGTACAAGCTTTAAGTTAGATGACACAGAAACCAAGATAGTTGCAAATTATATACGCCCTGCTCTTTTCACTTCACAGAAAGGAACTAAGCACTGGGCTGTTGCTTTTCTCAAACCACAGAAATGCCAGATAGGGAGTGGGACACAAGTGAGTAAAAATGCCATGAAATTTCCTACTGTTTTAATGGCTTTTTCTTGATTGGGTAATCCCTGTTTGGTTTTCAAAACTCCTATAAAGTTATTTTAGTCAGCCTCTAGTTGTTTATCTAATGTTTCTGTTGGGGAATAAGGGCTTGGAGCTTCCTAATCCATTGTCTTGCTGACATTCTTCTCTCTTCGTACTGTTATTACTATTCCTCAATAACACTGTTTTATGGATCATGTTTTGCCTCATGCTTTTTTTGTTTCACCTCAGTATTGCTCATATTGCTGAATACACACATAGTTCATCTCCTCTGATTACTGTGTAGTATTTCTAAATGTGCATACACCACATTTTATTCATGCATTTCTATACTTATGTATACGCTGGTTACTTTCAACTCCTGATAGCAGACAATATTGCCATAACACCGTCTTTTTAGCTAGACTTCAGAAAGAACATTCACAATAGCATATGTTATACATTAAGAATGATCCTGGAGGAAAATTATGTTTGTTTTTCCTGAAGATCTGTAGGATGAGGGTAAACACTCTGAGATGATTAGATAACTTTTGATTAAAAATAACAGATATGTTATTCCTGTCACTTATTTTGACTTCTGCATTCATATGATACCAACTTAGTTTTATAAAATGTTTGCTACAGAAATGCAATGTTTTGGCTTTGTTTCAAGGCAAATGCCCAGCTAGCATGAGTGTGTCATTTGTGTTCTGGTGGCGCCAATTATGTGCCAGACACAAGGTAGTATGAAGATCTACCACTCTGTGATGGTTAATTTTATATGCCAACTCGGCTGGGCCATGGAATCCCCATATATTTAGCCAAATATTATTTTAAGTATGTCTATGAGGGCACTTTTGGAAAAAAATAATATTTGAATTGGAGACTGAGTAAAACAGATTGCCCTCCCTCATGTGGATGGACCTCATCTAATCAGCTGAAAGCCTGAAGAGATAAAAAGGCAGACCTTTCAAGGGATAAGAAGGAACGCCTGTCTGACTGCCTACAGTTGGGGTACCAGTTTTTTTCCTGCCTCCAGTCTTACCTGAAACATGAACTCCTCTTGGGTCTTAAGCCTGCCAGCCTTTGGACTAAAACTGTAACATCAGCTTTGGTAGTTCTCAGGTCTTCGGAATCAGATGAGAACTAGAACAACAGCTCGCGTGGGTCTTTGCTAGCTGACTGCAGATCTTGCGACCTCTCAGCCTTTGCAATTATGGGAGGCAGTTCTTTATAGTAAATCTCAGATAGATGTTGATGGATAGAGATATATCTCCTATAGATATCGTACAGCTCTCTAGGAAAGACAAACACATGATTTCTCTTCAGGATTATTTCTAGTGTATACCTCTTTATATATAATATATAGTATAGCATAATAATATGATATAAGTATAGATATCCTACAGGTTCTGTTTCTCTGTAGAATCTTGACTAACACAAACTCCCAGCCCTAGCCCACACCGTACCCCCATAAGCTCAGGCACAACTCTACCTTCATCAGAGAATCCCCCATGGTGGACTCCCCATCCACCTAGCTTGACATAAAGAGCATGAGATGTGGAGGAAGAACATCTGTATCTAAAACAGGCAAATTCCTTCATCCATTTTAAATCTAATAAAGGAAGATCAACTGAAATAATGTCAGAGTGCTCCAAAATGGTACAGTGTGAGGCTGGGTTAACACAAATAAGGTGATTCCATCAAGATTAAATTAGTAGATAGGAACCTTACTCTAAGGTGACAAACTTAGCAATCTTTGTTTCTTTAAATCACTTTTAATCTTTGTTCTCTGTCACCTCCTACTGGGCTGGTGGGAATCTCAACATCATTCTTTCTCATGGCTTCTGTAAGTTGGGCAAAGTTTCCATGGCATATGTTGTGCCAAAGCACTGGGCAGTACCTTCTGGCCATTAATCATCAGTTTCCCCTGGTCTCTCTTAGATATCAGATGTCCCAGTCCATGTGGGACCTTCAGGTCTGGAGACTCTGGTAGGTCTGTGCCAGGGCTTGAGATCTATGTCAGGATGGAGACTCTAGTGCTGAGGTAATGTTTCTTGTACTTCACATATCTCCCGTGGACATCTTGTCAACTCCTGGGACACTGCAGGAAACTCAGATGGGCAGTTACTGCCATAGGGCCCCGTGTCTCTTTTCTCTACCTTAATCTTCTCTTCCCCCACTCCTTGCTCTTCTAAATGTCACTCTTTCTGCCTGATGTAGATATTTGGCATTACTTTTTTTGATGGGTGTGGGCTTTTATAATAGGCAGGAATGGTGCTTAATGACATTCTGCTTTTGCTTTCTGTCTTGAAAAAAAAATCTCGGTGATGGAATAACTATAAAAGGGGCTGAATCTACTTGACTAGGCAGGTGGGATGAGGGGTCAAAATATTAGAACCACAAATTAATAGTTCAATATATTATCATGGCACATTGATAATCATCATGGAAGCCAAAGATGTGGAAAGAAAACTGTCTGTTCTTTTGATAGACTTGAGTTCAGATCATAACATTGCCCCTCACTAGCCTTAATACCTTGGTAGGTTACATAATCCCTTGAGCCTGCATTTACTTATGTAGCATGAGGTTTACATTATTTATATCCCAAGGTGATTTTGAGGATTTGATATGACAGCTTGTATTAAGTATCTGATAGTGACAAGCACTGATTGGTTTCTGTAGCTTTAATAGTTTTCCTTAATGCACTGTCCTGGCATAAGTTAAATGTGAGCAAGTCATCAAACCCTTGATATTGATTTGCAAGTTTGTAACATGGCTAGGAGCAAAGTCAAATTTAGTAGCTACACAAAGGATGGGTTTCCTGGTGAGAGACAACAGCTCTGTTTCAGACCTCATGGTGGTGGACAGAGCTGTTACCTGTCAGCAGTCTCTGACTTCACACCATTGGGCTGATGATCCCTGGCAGAGAACTCAATGTTATTAAAGCTTTCTGGACTGATTCCAGGAAGCATTACTTTGAAAAAAAATATTTAAATTCAATTTAATTAACATGTACTGTATTATTAGTTTCAGAGGTACAATTTAGTGATTCATCAGTTGCATACAACACCGATTGCATTACTTTTTAAAGCCATTATATAATTTCTTTTGAATTAATAGTGATTGCACTTTGTCAGCATGTCTGAATGTAGACACTGTTTCTCCACTGGGGCCCTCCAGGTGCCCCCTTTTGATTGCTACTTCCTGGAAAAGGGTGTTGTGTTCAAACCAGGCACTAATGGGGTCCCTGGAATCCTCTTCTGGATCTGATTAGCTAAGAGTCAAAGATGATGCCAGAGCAGATTGGAGAACCACTGTGGCTAAGGCTATCTCTCCAGCTCCTATGGTATCATTACTGAGCATGGCCCAAGGGGAGAAGAGGGGAATTAATGTATGTTTTGTATATTACTCAAAAATAAAGAAACACATAGACATGTGATCGGGGATGTAGACTTAATGTGATACTGCTCTGTTTAGTGCTTCAGTTGAATGATTAGATTGTAAATTGTGACTCAGAGCTGACTCTTCTGGAGTCCTTTCCCCAGAGGAATTAACAGCTAAGGAGAATAGTGTTTTCTGTATGATGCCAAATTTTCAGATCCAAAGAAGATCAAGAGAGGCCATGAGAGATAGAAAAAGATCTACCTCAAAATGATTTATCAGGTTGAACACATCTGCCTCCTGTCCCCCCTGGTGTGTTTTGTCTCCTCTGTATCATGCCTACTCATTCTTCCTACTCCCACTAGGGCTGCCAAAACTGCCAAAAGCCAATGCTGGGGGCTGATACTTTCACAGCTATAGAGCTCCCATGACCATAACAGCTGAGCAAGCCTGGCATACTGTGATATGCTAACCCCTCAGAAGCAAGACAGGTGCAAATGGCCTGCAATGTCTATGGGAAGTGAAGGTGAGTCGGGGACAGGGTCCAGCTGGGCTAGGGGCATTTACTGGGCACCATTTAAGCCCTGCACTATTGCAGGTAGAACCGGGGGTATGGAGTGGAGTAAAGAAAAGTAGATAGAGGAAAATTCCCTGCACATGGGGAAAGTAACAGCTCTTGAGGGAGATAAGATAAGCACAGGTAGGATCTGAGGACTAGTGTGAGGACCTGGAAACAGTGGGGTCAGGATGAGACTTGCTAAAGTCTCTCCTGAGATAAGACATGGACAGCACTTTGCAAATCACCAACCACCAATCACCAACTCTGAGGCTAAAGTCTCTGTAAAGATTTTGGTACTTAAAAGAAACTGAGATATATTCCAATCAGATGGTTTTTATTTCATCATCCAGCTCTGTGAAGCTCTGTCTCTGTAGCTGTGGGTACATACATAAATACATCTTTATGAGGGAATGGGTATGACCTGGATCCCAACCTTCTTTCTGCTTCAAAGCTGTGGCAACTCATTGAGGGGTGCAGGGTTTATTCCGTCTGTTCCTAGCCTCTGTCAGTCCTGATCCTGGATTGCTCAGAAGCATGGTCCTCACCTTCTCAGCTCTATCACCTGCAGGTTCCTGAGGAGAATGAGCCACAAGGCATTAGTCTGAAAACCAGCAGAGCTGGGTTGTAGACACTTAATGCTTGTTGACCTAGTTTACTCACCTGCAAAGAGGGTTTAGGGCTGGTACTGACATTTTGTGGGCAGATCATGTCATCTACTACACTGAAGTAATATGCTGTGCCCATAGAGACTAAAGGGAATGAGACACAACAGTCTTGGGAAAGATACATTTTAGGTTTAAACTTCAGTTTGATAGGTGGTAGAGATGTAAGCATTTCATTTCTGATGACAAAATCACAGGCTATGCCTCACTCCAGCTCAATGGTATCTTCCAGAAAGGAACTTTTAACCTTGTCTGGTGCCATGATTTTTGTGGGTGCTGCCAGGAGACACTTTTACATCTCCTGACTTTGGTGTCCAGGGGGACCTACACTCACAGGTCTCTCAAGACTGTATCCAACAGAAAAGGAGTTGTTAAACAGCTATCACCCCCAGGGCACAGCAAAAGGCAACAGATCCAGGAGCTCAGTCTTCTGTGAAAGAGTCCTATTAGCTTATCATCATAGCTGCAGCCTGAGGAACAGGCATCTCATTAAACACACACCTAAGACTTGACTGAAAACCTTTTCTGAGACCTCCGAGGGTGGGCGCTAATTTTGCATGCTCCCTCTGCCATCCCCCAGAGTGCCAAGCTCTTATGCATATCTGGCGCCCAGGTTTTTACATCTGGTGCACCAGTTTCATGGCTGCTGCATAGGGAATACACATCGATCACCTGCCTCTGGCAACGAGGGGGTCTTGTTTTCAGGGCCATCTGGGACTTAAACAATCAGAGAGACAATTCTTGGTAGGACAGCAACCCCAGGACATTGTACAGACAGCAGACTGAAACCTACCCCCAGCCTTTCTGTGACACTCAGTAGCAAAACAACAACAATAAGCAATCCAATTAAAAAAAAATGGGCACAAGATATGCATAGACATTTTTCCAAAGAAGACATACAGATGGCCAACATGAAAAAATGTTCAACAACATCAATAATCATCAGGGAGGGGCACCTGGGTGGCTCAGTCTGTTAAGCGTCTGCCTTTGGCTCAGGTCATGATCCCAGGGTCCTGGGATCGAGCCCCATGTGGGGCTTTCTGCTCAGCGGGGACCCTGCTTCTCTCACTCCCTCTGCCTCTCCCCTGGCTTGTGCACTCTCTCTCTCAAATAAATAAATACAATCTTTTAAAAATAATCATCAGGGAAAAGCAAATCAAAACCACAATGAGATATCATATCACACCTGTTAGACTGGCTATTATAAAAAAGATAAGAAATAACAAGTGTGGCAAGGATGTGGAGAAAAGTGAATACTCATGCACTGTTGGTGGGAATGTAAATTGTTTTTGCAACCATTATGGAAAGCAGTATGGAGGTTTCTCTATAAATTAAAAATAGAAAAAAAATAGAAAAATATGAGCCAACAATTCCACATCTGGGAATATATCCAAAGGAAATGAAAACACTAAGTCAGAAAGATATCTACACCCCCATATTCATGGCAACATTATTTACAATTAGCCGATACAGAAATATTCTAAGTGGCCATTAACAGATGAATGGATAAAGAAAACATGATATATATATATGAAATATATGATATATGAAATCTTGCCATTTGTGGCAACATGGATGAAACTTGAGGGCATTATGCTAAATGAAATAAATCAGAGAAAGACAAATACCATAATACCATATGGTCTCACTTATATATGGAATCTTTAAAAAAAAAAAAACAAGCTCATAAAGAACAGATTGCTGGTTGCCAGAGGTGGAGGTGGGGAAAGGGTCAAATTTGTAAGAGAAGTGGAAAGGTACAAACTTCCAGTTATAAAATAAATAAGTCATGGGGATATAATATACATCATGCCAGCTAAAGTAAATAATACTATATTGCACATTTGAAAACTGCTGAGTAGATCTTAAAAGTTTCATCACAAGAAACAAAATCTGTAACTATGTATGCTGATGGATGTTAACTGGACTCATGTAGTAATCACCGCATTATATATACAAATATCAAATCATTATGTTTTACATCTGAAACTAATACAATGTTGTAGGTCAATTGTACCTTAATAAAAATAAGAGAAATTTCTATTCAGAACTTTTGCCCATATTTTAATTGGGTTAGTTGCCTTTCTATTAATAAGTTGTAATCCTGGATATTAATTCCTTATCATATATATGATGTGAAAATATTTCTCCATTCTGTGGGTTGTCGTTTCACTTTTTTGATAATCTGTCAAAGTACAAATGCTTTTGATTTTGATGAAATCCAATATACCTATTTTTTATTGCTATGCTTTTGGTGTAATATCTAAAAAATAATTTCCTAATCCAAGAGCCCAGGAATTGATATCCATATCTTCCAAAACTTTTATGTCTGCTCTCTTACATTTAGGTCTTTGATCAATTTTGAGTAGATTTTTATGTATGATGGGAGGTGAGGTGAGAGTCCAACTTCAGTCCTTTGCTTGTGGATATGCAGTTGTCCCAACATCATTTGTTGGTGAGACTATTCTTTTCCCATTGAATTGCCTTGGCAGGCTATCTAACAACCAGTTGACTATAAATTTAAGAGTTTCTTTCTGGTCTCTAAATTGTATTCCATTAATATATGTGTGTATCCTTATGCCAGTACTTCATAGTTCTGATTACTCTATCTTTTGAGGAAAGTTTGTGAGAAGTACCAGTGCATCTTCTAATTTTGTTCTTTTCCAAGATTCTTTTGGCCACTCCAGGTCCTTAGCAATTCCATAAGAATTTTAGGTAAATCTACCAATTTTAACAAAGTAGACAGCCAGGATTTGATGAAGGTTGCATTGAATTTCTAGATCATTTGAGGAGAATTACCATATTAAAATTATTAAGTATTTCTATCCATGAATATGGATGTCTTTCCATATATTTAGGTCTTTAATTTGTTGAAGTATCTTGTGCATTTTTCAGAGTACAAGTCTTGCTCCTCTCTTTTTTACATTTATTCCTAAGTATTTTATTCTTTTTCATGCTATTTTAAGTGGAATTGCTTTTTTAATATCTTTCTAGGATTGTACATTGTCATTGTATAGAAATTTAATTGATTTTTTTTGTATGTTGGGATTGTATCCTGCAATTTTGCTGAACTCATGAGTTTGGATAATTTTTCCTGGGGATATTTCTAGGGGGTTCCTACGTATAAGATCATGTCCTCTGCAAATAGGGATAGTTTTACTACTTCCTTTCTAAACCAGATGTATTTATTTCTTTTTTCCTGTCTGTCACAGCTAGAAACTCCAGTACAACGATCAATAAAACTCATGAGAGTGCACATTCTTGTCTTGTTCCTGATCTTAGGAAGAAAGTTTTCCTTCTTTTACTGTTAATATGACATTAGCCATATATACCTTTTATCAGGTCATGATAGTCCCTTCTATGCCTAATTTTATTAATATTTTCCTAGTGTTTTCATCATGAAAGAGTGTAGAATTTTGCATTTTGCCAAGTATTTTCACCCTGCATCTATTAAGATGATGTTACAATTTTTGTCTTTTATTATATAAATGTAGTGTATTAGATTAATTGATTTTTATCTGTTGGAACCAACCTTGCATTTCTGGAATAAATTCCACTTGGTCATGGTGTACAGTTCTTCTTTATATATTACTAGATTTGGCTTCCTAGAATTATATTGAGAATTTTTGTTTCCTACTCCGCTATTTTTGATGATGTCACTCCCTCTCTTTCATTCTTGATTTTAGTAATTTGAATCCTCTCTTTATTCCTTGATCAGGTTAGTTAAACATTTGTCAGTTTTGTGAATATTTTCAAAGAAACAACCTTTAGTTTGATTGATTTTCTTTACTGTTTTTCTATTTACCATTTATTTCTGTTCTAATCTTTATTATTTCCATCTTTCTGCTTACTGTGGATTTACTTTGCTCTTAATTTATAGTTTCTTAAGGTGTAAGTTTAGGTTATTGATCTGAGGTATTTCTTTTAGAATATATATATATATGTATATATATATATATATATATATATGTGTGTATATATATATATAGTGACTGGAGGGAAGGTTATGGCTATATATAGGTGTTTATAGCTATAACCTTCCCTCCAATCACTTTTTTCTGTGCCTCAGAAGTTTTAGCACATTGTGCTTTTGTTTTCATTCATCTCAAACTATTTTATGATATCCCTTTTGGTTTATTATTTAAGCCATTAGCTATTTAAGAGTATGTTGTTTAATTTTTATGTATTTGTGAATTTTCTAAATTTTCTTCTGTTATTGATTTGTAATTTTATTCCACTTTTTTTTTAGAAAAACATACTTTGCATGATTTCAAAACTTTTAACTTTATTAAGGCTTGTTTTATGACCTAACATATTGTTTACCCTAAACAATTTTCCATATGCATATAAGAATGTGTATTTTTCTTTGTTGAGTGAAGTGTTCTACATCTAGATGTCTGTTAAGTATATCTGGTACATAGTGTTATTAAAAGCTACTATTTCCTTTATAATAGGCAGTCTAGTTTTTTTATTTTTGGAAGTGGACTATTGAATCTCTGATTATTTTGCTGAATTACTTTTTTCTCCCTCAAATTCTGAAAGATTTGAATTTATTTCCTTCATTAACCTCTTGTTGGGTACATATATGTTTGTAATCATTATAACTTCTTGATAGATTGACCATTTAATCATCATAAAATATTCTTTGTCTCTAGTAACAATTTTTGTCTTAAAGTCTATTTTGCCTGATATTAGTATAGCCACCCCAGCTCTCTTTTGGTTGCTGTTTGCATGGTATATCTTTTTCCATCCTTGTACCTTTTAGCTATTAGTGGCTTTTAATCTAAAATGCCTTTCCTGCAGATCATATATAAGATAATCATTTTTTTAAATTGAAGTATAAGTAACACACAATATTATATTAGTTTGAGGTGTACAACATATTGATTTGACAATTCTATACATTACTCAATACTCACCATGATTAGTCACCGTCTGTCACCATACAACATTACTACAATAAGTAGGAGACACAGCAGAGGGAGAGGGGAGAAGCAGGCTCCCCATTGAGCAGGGAGCCTGACACAGAGCTGGATTCCAGGACCCCAAGATCATGACCTGAGCCAAAGTCAAATGCTTAACTGACTGAGCCACCCAGGTGTCCCAAGAGTTTGTCTTTAAAAAAATAAAATCCATTCTGCCAGACATTGCTTTTTGATTGGAGTGTGTAATCCATTTATATTTAATGTATTTACTTAGATGTAGGATTTGTGTCTACCATTTTCCTATTTGTTTTCCATGTGTCTTACACTTTTTAAAGATTCTTCTATTTCATTATGATTATCATTTATGTTAAACAGATTTTTTTCTAATGAACCATTTTAATTTCCTTTTTCTTTTATTATTTTTAAAATTTCTTTTGCATTGTTTTCTTAGTGGGTATTCTAGGGATTACAATTAACATTACAACTAATTATAATAGGTTTGGATTAATAACAACTTAATGTTAGTAGTATACAAAATTTTGCTTCCAAGGAAATCTGTTCATTCTCTCTTCATTCATGCCATTATTGTCATACAAATTATATCTTTATATGTTTTATTCACTGTGACTCTTGTCATTATTGATTTGTGCAGTTTTCTTTTAAATCAAGTAAGAGAAAATAGTATGACTAATAAAAATAAATAATTTATACTACATATGTAGTTATGTTAACTAGTGCTCTTTTTTACTTCGTGTGGATCCTAATTACTATATGTTGTCTTTTTATTTAAACATAGAGAATTCTCCTTACTATTTCTCATAAGGAAGATTTGCTAGGGAAAAATTCTCTCTGTTTTTATCCAGGAATGACTTTTTTTTCTCAAGGATAGTTTTGCTTTGTTTTGGCTTTGTTAATTTTTCTTTGTTCTTTCTGTTTCTAAAATTAGATAATCTCAACTGACCTATCTTCACATTTGCTTATTCTTTATACTGCCTACATGCATCTGTGCTGAGCCACTCCTGTGAAGCTTTTGTTATTTTAATTTTTAACTTTAGAATTTCCATTTTAAAAATAGTTTTATCACTTTGTTGATATTTTATATTTGGTGAGACACTGACCTCAAATGTTCTTTTATTTTTTTAGACATCATTTCCTTTGGTTGTTTGAACATTTAAAATTGCTGATTTAAAGTCTTTGTGTAATAAGTCTAACATTTGTGCTTCCTCAGGAACACCCTCTGTAGATTGATTATTTTTCCTTTATAGGGACCATATGTTTTTGTTTCTTTGCATGTCTCATATTTTTGTGCTGTTGTTGAAAACTGGTATATTTTAAATAATATGTGTAACTCTGGAGATCAAATTCTATTCCCTCTAGAGTTTGGTTTTGCTGCCATTTTGCTGTTGTTGTTGTGGCTGTTTATTGGTTTAGGGACTTTTTCAATATAATTCTTTAAATCTGTATTCTTTGTAGTATCTGGACACTGAAGTGTTTCCTCATTTAGTTTAGTGGTCAGCTAATAATTTGGCAGAAATTTCCTTAAAGACATGAAACTAAAATCTTTTAGTCTTTGCTAAGATATTCTGTGTGCTTGTCAGCATTTAGCCAGGCAGTTGATGACTGCATCAGCCTTCACTTCTTGTTTGTTCAGAACCTTAAAATCACATAGACGTGAGCACTTAGGGTCTTCTCCTATCTTTCCTGAACATGTACACACCCTGGCAAGAACACTGTCCTATATATGCCTGTAACCTTCCACTTTCTCAGGAATATGCCATGGCTTTTCAATGTACTGTCAATATCTAAATCTCCAGCTATTTCTTTTAAGTTTTTTGGTTAGCTTATGATTTGTTCCAACTGTTATTTACCACCTAAGGCAGCCATAATATTGAACAATTGCCTCCAGAGGTTTTCAACAAATGCAAGGTTATTTATACTAGGTATGCTTTGAGTCAGGTAAAATGAAGATAGCTCTAACAATAGGATTTTTATGGAAACTAGCAGACAAGTCAAATATAGTAAATTTTCTGGGAATGAGGCTTTGAGGAAGCACTAACCTTGTTCTTCTACCACTTGGGAACTGGCTGCTAATTTTCATTGGTTTTCTATAGACCATTGGATTTCAAGCAATGACAGAGCTGGAAAGAGGGGGATGGAAATAGGGGAAAATTGAAATATAGCAAAGCTTGCTGTTCTTATCAAGATTCAACAGTTTTTCTAGGAAATAAAAAACACTCCCTATATTGCTTCAAGCCTTTGGTTAATTTCTAGAGTTCTGAAAAAAAAAAAAAAAAGATTCTGACAATATCACCAGGTTGTCATTGCTTTTATGGAGGAGATAATTTTCAGAATTCTTTACTCTGTCATTTTTGTTGAATTTATTATCTCTCTTTCATTTTTTGAAGAACAATTTTACTGGATATAGAATTCTTGGGTAATAGTTTTGTTTTTGTTTTTTTTCTTTCAGATATTTGAATTTGTTCACCCACTGTCTCTAGCCTCCTTGATACCTGATAAGAAGTCAGCTGTTAGTCTTATTTAGGATTTCTTGTACAAAATGAATCACTTCTCTCTTGTAGCTTTCAAGATTTACTTTTTGTCTTTGTATTTCAGGAGTTTGACTATGAGGCTCCTAAGCATAGCTATATTTGAGTTTATGCTACTTTTAGTTTGTTGAACTGCTAGTATATGTAGATTAATGTTTTTTTTCATTAATTTGGAGAGGTTTGGCTGTTATTTCTTTACTCCTTTTCTCTCCTTCTGGGATACACATTATGCCTATTTTGATGTGCTTGTTACTGCAGATCCTTCAGGCTCTCTTCATTTTTCTTCATTCTTTTTTTCTTTTTGTTCCTCAGACCAAATTATCTCAATTGATCTATTTTCAAATTTTTTCTTCTGTCAGCTGAAATCTGCTTTTGAGTCCCTCTAGTGAATTTTACATTTCAGTTATTATACTTTTCAATTCTAGAAATACTATTTAGTTGTTTTTTATTGTAATAATCTCTACATCTTTTTTTAAAGATTTTTATTTATTTATTTATTTGACAGAGAGAGAAAGAGAGAAAGCACAGGGAGGGGAAGCAGCAGAGGGAAAGAGAGAAGCAGGCTGCCCAACTTGGGACTTGATCCCAGGACTCCAGGATCATGACCTGAGCTGAAGGCAGACACTTAACCAACTGAGCCACCCAGGCACCCCAATAATCTTTACATCTTAATTAGTGTTGTCTATTTGGTAAAACCTTGCTTTAATAATTTCCTTTAATTCTTTAGAAATGATTTTCTATAGTTTTTAAACATATTTTTTAAGATTTTATTTATTTATTTGAGAGAGGGAGAGAGAGAGATAGAAAGAGAGAGAACACATGAGTGGGGGGAGGGGCAGAGGGAGAGGGAGAAGCCGATTCCCTGCTGAGCAGAGAGCCTGATTTGGGGCTTGATCCCAGGATCATGACCTGAGCTGAAGGCAAATGCTTAACCAACTGAGCCACCCAGGTGCCCCAAGTTTTAAACATATTTCTAATTATATATTTAAAGCCTTTGTGCAGTAAACCCAACATCTGGGCTTTCTCAGGGACAGTCTCTACTGACCGCCATTTCTCTTGTGTTTAGGGCATATTTCCTGTTTCTTCTTTTGTATCTTGTAAGTTTTTCATTGAAAACTCTGCATTTTATTTTATTTTTTATTTATTTATTTTTATTTATTTATTTTTTTAATTTTATTTATTTGAGAGAGAGAAACAGCCAGAGAGGGAACACAAACAGAAGAGTGAGAGAGGGAGAAGCAGGCTTCCCGCAGAGCAGGGAGCCTGATGTGGGTCTCGATCCCAGGACCCTGGGACCATGACCTGAGCTGAAGGCAGACGCTTAATGACTGAGCCACCGAGGCACCCTTATTTTATTTTTAAAAGATTATATTTATTTACTGGAGAGCAGAGAGACCAGGGGGAGGGACGGAGGGAGAGAGAGAGAGAGAATCTCAACAGACTCTGTGCTGAGCAGGGATCCCGATGTGGGGCTCGATCTCATGACCCTGAAATCATGACCTGCACTGAAATCAAGAGTCAGACACTTAACCAATTGAGCCACCTAGGTGCCCTGAAAACTCTACATTTTAAATCATACAATATGGCATCTCTGGGAATCAGACCTCTTGTCCCCAGAATTTGTTGTTACTCTTTGTTGCTGTTGCTTTTTGTTTGGTTAGTGACTTTCCTGAACTAATTCTGTAGACTCTACATTTATTATCTCATGTGACCACTAAGTATGTTTGGTTAGCTTAATGGCCAAGTAATTATTGAACATAGATTTCCTTAAATGCTTGAACCAGCCTTCAATTCTTTGCAACACTGTGCATATGTGTTTAGGCATGCCTTAATCACTCTGGACATTCAAAGCTCTAACTTAGTCTTCATTTTCTGCTTGCACAGGGGCTCAAAGCAAGAAAGAAGTAATATACTAGAACTCTCCAATTTTCTGGTTTATGAGCACATGTGCACGGCTTTTAGACCCCCAGAAATATGATGGAGCATTTCAAAGCCTCTTGTGGACATCTTGCTCCCCAGATCTTCCTTATAAGTTTTTTTTTTTTTTTTTTTTTTGAAAGGGGCAGTTTTTGTTTGCCCCAACTTGTATTATTGCCTCAGGAAGATGTGATATTAAACGGTTGCTACTAATTGTTTTTAACAAATGTCCTGAGGATAGGAATTATCCCACTGAGAAAGTGTTCAGGTCAAATATTGATAAGGACTGTGAATAGGACTTTTCTAAGGCACAGCTAGATAGGCCAAATATTTACAATCCTGGAGGTGCAGATTTTCCAGGAGCTCCAAAATCAAAGGCTAGTAGACTTCTGTGTTTCACAACTACTATGGATAAAAGGAGGATGATATTCAAAACCACCCCACAGCTGGGTAGAGAAGGATGGAAATAAGGTATTTTAAAATATCACAAAGCTGACTGTTCTTAACAAATATTCAGATATTTTTCTTGAATAAACATTCCTCAGATGATTTCAAGCTTTTAATATACAGAAATAACTAAATAATAAAGCTGATTTTGGCAATTTCTTATCAATATTCTTATTGTTTTATAGAGGCAGATTATTTTAAGTACCTATTCTGCCATTCTGGAAGTGCAAGATATTTATTTATTTTTTTATTTAATGATTTTATTATAGTAAAATATAAATAATAAAGTATTTACCATTTTAGCCCTTTGCTGGTATATAATTCAGTGGCACTGAATGCATTCACAATGTTGTATAATCATCACCACTAACCATACCCCCAAATTTTTCACCATCCCCAACCTAAAATGTACTCATTAAATAATAACTCCTCTTCCCACCTTCCCCACAAACCTTGTTAACTTCTATTCTACTTTCTGTCTCTATGAATTTGCCTGTTCTATGTAACTGATGTAAGTGGAGTCATAATATTTTTCCTCCTGTGTCTGGCCTATTTCACTTTACATAAGTTTTTCAAGGTCCATCCATGTTGTAGCATTTATCAAAATTTCATTCCTGTTTTAGGGCTGAATGATATTCCATTGTATGCATATACCACATTTTGCTTACCCATTAATCTATTGACAGATGCTTCTGTTGTTTCTACCTTTTTGCTATAGTGAATAATGCTGCAATTAACATTGTTGTACAAATATCTGTTTGAATCTATGCTTTCAATTATTTTGCATATTAACTTAGCAATGGAATTGCTGTTAAACAGTAGTTTTATGTTTAAATTTTGAGAAACAGCCAGTGTTCCACAGTAGCTGTGCCATTTTACATGCCCATTAGCAATAATTGACTATTTTATTTTTTTTCTGATTATTCTCCAACACTTGTTTGTTTGTTTGTTTTTAATTATTATAGCCAATCTAGGATATATGGAAGACTATCTCATTGTAGTTTTGATTTGTATTTCCCTAATGACTCATCATGTTGCATATCTTTTCAGGTGCTTACTGTTAATTTGTATACCTTCTTCAAATCCTTTGAATATTTTTTAAAAATTGGGTTGCTTTTTTTGTTGTTTTGTTTTTATGTTGTAGGCATTCCTTATATATTTTGGATATTAATCCATTATCATATACATGACTAGGAAATCATCTCCGTTTTGATACACAAAACTTCTTAATTTCAATAAAGTCTATCTATATTTTATTTTGTTTCCTGAGCTTTGTGTGACAGATCCATAAAATTATTGCCAAATACAATGTTATAAAAATTGTCCCCAAAGTTTTCTTCTAAGAGTTTCATTATAGGATTAGCCCTTAAGTTAGGGCCTTTCACATATTTTGAGTTAATTTCTGCATATGGCAAAAGGAAAAGGGACAACTTATTCTATTTTTAAAAAATTTTTTATTGTTATGTTAATCCCCATACATTACATCATTAGTTTTAGATGTAGTGTTCCATGATTCAGTGTTTGTGCATAACACCCAGTGCTCCATGCAGAACGTGCCCTCTTTAATACCCATCACCAAGCTAACCCATCCTCCCACCCCCCTCCCCTCTGGAACCCTCAGTTTGTTTTTCAGAGTCCATCGTCTCTCATGGTTCTTCTCCCCCTGCGATTCCCCCCCTTCATTCTTCCCCTCCTGCTACATTCTTTTTCCTTTTTTTCTTTCTTAACATATATTGCATTATTTGTTTCAGAGGTACAGATCTGAGATTCAACAGTCTTGCACAATTCACAGCGCTTACCAGAACACCTACCCTCCCCAGTGTCCATCACCCAGTCACCCCATCCCTCCCACCCC
>NW_022590318.1:13961-16761 GCF_004348235.1 Phoca vitulina | reverse complement strand
ATTTGGGTCATTTCTCTTTTCTTTTTGATAAGTCTGGCCAGGGGTTTATCAATCTTGTTAATTCTTTCAAAGAACCAGCTCCTAGTTTCGTTGATCTGTTCTACTGTTCTTTTGGTTTCTATTTCATTGATTTCTGCTCTGATCTTTATTATTTCTCTTCTCCTGCTGGGTTTAGGCTTTATTTGCTGTTCTTTCTCCAGCTCCTTTAGGTGTAGGGTTAGGTTGTGTACTTGAGACCTTTCTTGTTTCTTGAGAAAGGCTTGTATTGCTATATACTTTCCTCTTAGGACTGCCTTTGCTGTATCCCAAAGATTTTGAATAGTTGTGTTTTCATTTTCATTGGTTTCCATGAATTTTTTTAATTCTTCTTTAATTTCCTGGTTGACCCATTCATTCTTCAGTAGGATGCTCTTTAGCCTCCATGTATTTGAGTTCTTTCCGACTTTCCTCTTGTGATTGAGTTCTAGTTTCAAAGCATTGTGGTCTGAAAATATGCAGGGAATGATCCCAATCTTTTGGTACCGGTTGAGACCTGATTTATGACCTAGGATGTGATCTATTCTGGAGAATGTTCCATGGGCACTAGAGAAGAATGTGTATTCCGTTGCTTTGGGATGGAATGTTCTGAATATGTCTGTGAAGTCCATTTGGTCCAGTGTGTCATTTAAAGTCTTTATTTCCTTGTTGATCTTTTGCTTAGACGATCTGTCCATTTCAGTGAGGGGGGTGTTAAAGTCCCCCACTATTATTGTATTGTTGTCGATGTGTTTCTTTGCTTTTGTTATTAATTGCCTTATATAATTGGCTGCTCCCATGTTAGGGGCATAGATATTTACAATTGTTAGATCTTCTTGTTGGATAGACCCTTTAAGTAGGATATAGTGTCCTTCCTCATCTCTTATTACAGTCTTTGGTTTAAAATCTAATTTGTCTGATATAAGGATTGCCACCCCACCTTTCTTTTGGTGTCCATTAGCATGGTAAATGGTTTTCCACCCCCTCAGTTTCAATCTGGGGGTGTCTTTGGGTCTAAAATGAGTCTCTTGCAGACAGCATATCGATGGGTCTTGTTTTTTAATCCAATCTGATAGCCTGTGTCTTTTGATTGGGGCATTTAGCCCATTTACATTCAGGGTAACTATTGAAAGATAGGAATTTAGTGCCATTGTATTGCCTGTAAAGTGACTGTTACTGTATATTGTTTGTGTTCCTTTCTGGTCTATGTTGCTTTTAGACACTCTCTTTGCTTAGAGGACCCCTTTCAAGATTTCTTGTAGGGCTGGTTTCGTGTTTGCAAATTCCTTTAGTTTTTGTTTGTCCTGGAAGCTTTTTATCTCTCCTTCTATTTTCAATGACAGGCTAGCTGGATATAGTATTCTTGGCTGCATATTTTTCTCATTTAGTGCTCTGAATATGTCCTGCCAGTCCTTTCTGGCCTGCCAGGTCTCTGTGGATAAGTCTGTTGCCAATCTAATGTTTCTACCATTGTAGGTTACATATCTCTTCTCCCGAGCTGCTTTCAGGATTTTCTCTTTGTCTCTGAGACTCGTAAGTTTTACTATTAGATGTCGGGGTGTTGACCTATTTTTATTGATTTTGAGAGGGGTTCTCTGTGCTTCCTGGATTTTGATGCCTGTTTCCTTCCCCAAATTAGGGAAGTTCTCTGCTATAATTTGCTCCATTATACCTTCTGCCCCTCTCTCTTTCTTCTTCTTCTGGGATCCCAATTATTCTAATGTTGTTTCGCCTTATGGTATCGTTTATCTCTCGAATTCTGCCCTCGTGATCCAGTAGTTGTTTATCTCTCTTTTTCTCAGCTTCTTTATTTTCCATCATTTGGTCTTCTATCTCACTGATTCTTTCTTCTGCCTCATTTATCCTAGCAGTTAGCGCCCCCATATTTGATTGCACCTCATTGATAGCCTTTTTGATTTCTACTTGGTTCGATTTTAGTTCTTTTACTTCTCCAGAAAGGGTTTCTCTAATAACGTCCATGTTTTTTTCAAGCCCAGCTAGTATCTTTAAAGTGATGATTCTGAACTCTAGATCTGACATCGTACTAATGTCCGTATTGAGTAGGTCCCTGGCAGTCGGTACTACCTCTTGTTCTTTTTGTTGAGGTGATTTTTTCCGTCTTGTCATTTTGTGCAGAGGAGAATAGATGAATGAGAGAACAAAATGCTAGCAGGGTAACAACGTCCCCAGAAAATATACTCTAAACAAATCAGAAAAGACCTGAAGCAGTGGGAAAAGAAAGGGAAAGAGAGAAAAAAGAAAAGGAAAGAAAAAAAGAAAAAAGAAAAAGATAAAGATAAAAACAAACAAAAGCAGAACAAAACAAAACAAAACAAAAACAGAATGTGATCAAATATGATCAGGCTGGATTATAGATCAGTGCCACACACTAGATTTTGGGTGTATTTTGGTCTGTTAAAAGAAAGTCCCTCCCAAAATTTTAAAGAAAGAAAAACTTATATATGTACAAAAATAAGGGTTGATATGATGAAGGGATGGAATATGACTGTAAAGATGGAAATTATAAAAAATTTTAAAAAAGGATTTGATAAGTTGTTTGAAAAAAGAAAGAAGAGGATTAAAAAAAAAAGAAAAAGAAAAAAGGGAGAGAATGTGATCAGGCAGGGGAGTAGAAAAAAACCATACACTAGAGATTTAGAGTATATTTTGATCTGTTAGAAGAAACTATCTCAAGATTTTAAAGAGAGAACAACTTATATATATATGCCAAAAATACGGGTAACTACTATGAAGGGATAGAATATGACTTTAAAAATGAAAAATA
>NW_022590318.1:0-13861 GCF_004348235.1 Phoca vitulina | reverse complement strand
TGGTACAAAAGCCATGAATTCTATGTGCAGTATTCCCCTAGCGCTGGAGTTCTGCCGTTCTCATTGATCGGTAAACTTGGTCTTGGCTGGCTGTTCTCGCTGATCTTCTGGGGGAGGGGCCTGTTGCCGTGGTTCCCAAATGTCTTTGCTCGAGGCAAAATTGCCCCGCCCTTGCCGGTCTGGGCTAAGTAATCTGCTCGGGTTTGCTCTCCGGAGCTTTTGTTCCCTGCAAGCTTTCCGTACAGCTTTGGAGGCGGGGAGTGAAAATGGCAGCCTCCCAGTCTCCGCCCCGGCGGAGCCGAGAACTCGGGGTCCCGCTCCTCAGCGAGCCCCCAGAGAAAAGCAGTCAGTCACTCCCGTCTCCCCGGTCTCCGGCCACACTCCACGCTCACCCGGCCTGTGACCGCGCCTTTCTATCTGGCACCCGACCCCGGGTGGAGTCTCCAAACCCAGCAGATCCCTGCGGTGCGCTCCCGCACCTCTCCTCCCGGGGGAAGAAGGTGAGTCTCCCCGGATCTGCCGCTTGTTGGGTCCCTGCTGGAGGAGCAGTGGCCCGACTGTGCCGCGGATCACGGTTTATGGCAACCCCGAGCTGAGAGCCCGCGCCTGGGCTCCGTCTCTGCAGCCGGCTTCCCTGCTCCGATACCTGGGAGCTCTGCCGCACTCAGGCACCCCCGGTCTTTCTGTGACCCCGAGGGTCCTGAGACCACACTGTCCCGCGAGGGTTCCACCCCCCACTTCGCCACCAGAGTGACGTCCCTCAGCGGAGCAGACTTCTAAAAGTTCCGATTTTGTGCTCCGTGGCTCTATCACTTGCCAGACGCGGCCGACGGAGGCCCCTCCCCCGCCGTCTATCCTCCCGAATAACGCCTGGGATTCACTTCTCCGCACGTCCTACCTTCCAGAAAGTGGTCGCTTTTCTGTTCAGAGAGTTGTTGCTATTCTTTTCTTCGATCTCCTGTTGAGTTTGTAGGTGTTCAGAATGGTTTGATCCCTATCCAGCTGAATTCCCGAGAGGAGATGAAATCTAGGTCTCCTACTCCTCCGCCATCTTGCTCCGCCCCCCAGGTAATGTAGGTAATTCTTAATTGCCTTCCTTCTTCTCCTTAAATCTGTCCTGGGGAAAAGTGAGTAGCACATAATTTCTGTTATTTGGTGAGCCTCTAATATTTATGTTGATCTTGATGGTGGATGAAATTGCTGTCCCTACTGTGGAAAGATAACCAGTCACTGTAGCAGGATTGAATAGGAGTGTCTTAAGGAAAGTACAAGCTCTATTATAGGCTTTACACTCTTGTAAAAGAAAATGAGTTGATCCAACACTGAAGAACAATGCTTTCTTGGAAGAATTTTTGGAATATTTTGCTGCTAGACCTGATTAACTTAAATTTTTTAAAAAAGCAGGTGGCAATGACATTTCCTATCCTATAGGGAGGAATAGTATACCAGGTCCCTTGCACCTAAGTCTTCTGAGCCTTTTAACTCTTGAATCTAATTCTAAAGCTACCCCAAACTCTGAGATCAATTATGGTCCTAGGCAGGAGGAAGACAGGGAGCCCTAGCCCCGCCAGTAGCTTACTTGCTCTGAATCAAGGTGCCCTGCTGGTGCCCCTATGGTGGCCTGTACTCTGGTTCTCACCTAGTTTTTTGTGTATCACATTCTGATAGGTGGCCTAGTTCCTATAACTAGATCATGTTCTTCTGCCTGAAACTCTGCCTGGGTTCCTACACCATTCTTCCAAGTCTGAGATTATGACCGATAACTGAGTCCTGGCAGAACCTTGGCTCCATCTTAAATTCCAGTTCCTATTGCTGGCTTAGGATGCCTACTGAAGGCCTACCTGAGGCCAACTGTCTGCTGTTCATGTCTATATTGTCTGTCAGAACTTAGTGGCAGACCTCCTTGGATCTCAGTTTATATTCTCGTATCTCATATTTCTATCCTGCCCTTCTAATCATCAGTCAAATATGGGTTCCAGTCAACCTTGGTCTGACCCATTCTAAACTCTAATTATGAATTGGGATGATAGTTTGTTAAAAAGTGATAACTCTGAACAAGCAATCAGTCAAAATATAAGCACTTCCTTGAAATAAAAATATAGTCACATATTAACTTGCTTCAGAGATTAATTCAGGTATTTGACATTTTCTACTATTACTTATATTGCATATTTTGAAGGATTGGGACTTCTATTTATTTCCTGCTTTCTTCTTTTTCCTTCTAGCAATGCATGTAGGACCAAGCCTCTGTTTATATATTTATTAGGAATATTTATTTCAAACATTGTTTCAAGCTTAAATCTTCATGGAATTTATACAGGGTTTTTTATAACGGTTTCATACTGATGTTGAGAACTTTGTAAATTTGATGACAGCTCTCAGATCCATCAGATGAAAGAATATTTGCTTAATAGGAAACCCCCTGTTGTGGACTGAATTGTGTCCCTCCAAATGTCTTATGTTGAAGTTCTAACCCCCAGTACCTCAGAACGTGACTTTGTTTTGAAATAGGGCCTGTCAAGAGGTAAATAGGTTACTGAGGTCATAAGGGTAGGACCCTAATCTGTTAGGATTGATGTCCTTATAAGAAGACGAAGAGACAACAGAGATGTGCACTCATAGAGAAAAGACTATGGGAAGATGGCAAGAAGACAGCCATCTGCAAGCTAAGGAGAAGGCCTCAGGAGAACGAACCCTGCTGACACCTTGATCCTGGACTTCTAGCCTCCAGAACCATGAGAAAGTAAATATCTGTTGTTGAAACAACTCAGTCTGTGGTATTTTGTTACACTGGACTTAGCAAACTAATACACATCCCTTAAGGTCACAGTTCTCAAGTAAAGAACAAAAAGAGGATGATCTCTGATACTTTGTTAATATCTTGCTCTTGATAATTGATGCTGTCTTAGAAAGTAAGCTGTAAGCCTGTACAATTTGTATTAAGAATAATATAGTTTAACAATAGTTTTCAAACACTAATTTTAGCTAGAAGTTTCAGAAAGCAATTAATAGTCAAGAAACCTGATTATAACCTGCTTAGTCAGTTTACCAGTCAAGAGAGCTTGTGCAAGTCACTTAAATTCTTTGAACCTTGGTTTACATAGAAAAGGGGATAACAAGCCCTGTCTTGCTCACCACAAAGTGTTATGAGGATCAAAATTAACAGGATGTAAAAGTATTTTGAATTTGCAAAGCTCTATACAAATGTGAGGTCTTTGTTTTAGTAAAGGGCAAGGATTGCTGAACATTCACAAAGGGGTCTTTTTGTCCACCCATACTCATCATATGTTGGAGAATAACTGTAAGGTAATACATTGTATACTCAACAAAAACTGCAGGGGAGAACAGACCTAAGAAGCTCATTGTCCTGTGATATACTTTGGTAGTTAAAAGTATCAGCTTGACACGGAAAAGACTAAGTCTAAGCTCTGTCACTTTCAGACTAATGCAATTCTTTAAACCTCATTTCCTCATTTGTAAAGTGGGGAAAATAATATTTACCTTATATATTATTTACCATAGTAATTGAGATAATAACAAATGTAAAGGAGGCAACACAACATTAGCACAATATATGGTAAGCACTAAATAAGTGTTGGTTATGATTATTATTAATAATATTATAATTATTTCTAAGAACCTAGACATTATTCAGGAGACTATGAGTGCTCTCACACTTTCCCAAACCACAACTACATTATATCTTAATGCCCTCAACTCTCACAGATAAGCCTTGCAGAATAACTAAAGAAATGCAAAACTTAGAAAGTGATCATGGAAAGGAAATGTTCAAAAGGAAAAGGTGCTTGTGGTTTTCACTTTCCTGAAAAAGAAGCCAAATCCCAAGTTTGTAGTATCAGGAAAAATTGAATGATACAACCCAACTTTGGATTCTACATTAGAGGATTCTACAAGTGGGCAGGCATAAACTATAGTGAATCTAATCAGATTGTCACAGGTCAGCACTTGAGTGTTGAGGTTCAAACTGAGTTAAAACAAAGAAACAGCAGAATTGAGGCCAGAAGATGAGGAAAAGGAGAGCAGATAAGGTGGTTCACACAAAAGCATAGCTGGGGTAGTACACAAAAGTGCCTGTTTGATGGCCTGCTTTCTGTGCTAATTCTAACATCTTTGTAAATACAAGTAATAAGGACTAGTAAGAGTATGCAGTATGGGTAAATGGGACAGTGTTCTCTAGGTGCTGTTGAATACAGAAGAGATTCTTGATCAACAAGGAGTCTTAAGAGTTCTAAAAGCCTCCTTAGATATTTTTGCATGTGTATGTGAATCCGAAAAATTCTAGATATCTAGATAGTGTGTTGATCAGGCACAGCAGTAGGAACTAGCCTGAGGTTCTAGACTATCCACATTTTGATCTTGGTATATTATATATGTGCTAACTGTGCTCATCATGAATTTTGCAGATATTCTTTTCTATTTATGTTAGGATTAGCTAAGGGAAGAGGTACGATGGGAAGGAAAAGGGAGGCCTTGATAAAAATAATTAGTAACATAGAGTATTTATCACATGTTATTTTAAATGCTTTACACATGATTACCCCATTTAATCCTCCCAGCATTGCTGTGAGGTAGGTATTATTATTGTCTTTATTTTTCCAGATGGTAACCCAAGGCATGGTGGGATTAAGTGACTAGTAAGTAGTGAATCCAGGATTCAAAACTAAGCAGTTGATCCCCAATTTCCTTAGCACCCATATTGAGCATCTTATAGTGACTCATTAAATATTTGTCCAATCGGTGAGTAAATAAATGTTGAATGTTATAAAAGGTTAATTATATGTGTGCACTCTGATCCTCTTAGTTTGCAAGTACACTGGCTATAAAGAAATGTTTTCTACAGTTCTTGTACCTACTACCTCCTGCCCCACAGCCAGTGCTTACAGATCATTGGTACTGATGATGGAAATAAGAATTAGATTTAATATCTAATGGACAAATCCCACTTATCAAGTCCATAGCAGCACTCTTTATTTTATTCCCCAAACCTGTTTCACCTTCAGTCTTTCTGATCTCAATTAATCTTATTGACTTTATCTTCAAAATATTCCCAAATCTGACCATTTCTCACTACTCCTGCCACCACCACCAATGATCTTCTGGGTTATTGCAATGACTAGATTCCCTGCTTCTGCCTTGGTCTCTTTTCAGCAGCCAGAGTTATCCCATTAATAATCTAAGTCAGATCATGTCATTCCCCTCTTCACTTTAATGGCTCTCCTTCTCACTCTAAGTAAAAGACAAGGACCTTACAAATGGTTGATAAGTCTCTGCAGGATTGTCTCTCTGACCACATCCTCTAAATCTCTATCCCTCTCATGTTCACTCCAGCCACACTGGCTTCTGCGCTGGTCCTCTAACTCACGAGGAATACTCTCCACATAAGGACTGTTTCTCTGCCTGAAATTTTCTTTCTCCCATACCTGTATGGCTCACTCCTCACCAACTTCGAGTCTTTTCTTGTATGTCACCTCAATGAGGTATATCCTGACCACCCTATTTAAAATCAGACCTTCACTCCCCTATAGTTCAAATGCCCTTACCCTGCTTTATTCCTTTTTTCTAAAGTCCTTAGCCTTAGAACATACAATAAAATTTACTAATGTTTTCTGTTTACTGTGTGTCTCCCTCCACTAGAATGTTAACTCCACAAGGGCAAGTCTTTTTGTCTGGTCTATACACTGATATAAGCACCTAGAAGAGAGCGGGAACAGAATTTACCACAAAATGTTTGTTGAATTAGGAGATTATCATGTGGAATATTGATGAACAGGCTTCAAGTTAGGGAAAATCTATGTGGTTGCACTTAAAGCAATATTTAAAGATAATTTAAATCAATGATAACTTGTTCAAGCAGGTAAAACCCACTCCAACCCCCACCTAGTTTGTTCTAAGCTAGTATAGGTATATTCAAACTGTATTAGTATATTCTATTCTTATTCAACAAGCTTATGGTATGCACAAAGCAAACCCATCATCCAGAACAAAGTGTAAACCAGCACTCAAAAATGTCAAAATAAAATAGTACTTCTAAAAGTCTGCCCTGCAAATGAGCAAATTAAAATAGACTGTTCCAAATGTTAGCAGTAAAACATAAAATTTATGAAAACTGATACATTTGCTAAACTCCTAAAACCATCTTTTAAATATGAGATTTTGTGTTTATTTCTTCATTGTTGGTAAAAAAAAAACTAAATCATGTCCTTCAGTAGCTGAATGGATAAATAAGCTGTGGTTCATTTAGACAATGGAGTATTTTTCAGCATTAGAAAGATCTGAGCTATCAAGCCATGAAAATACATGGAGGAACCTAAGTGTATATTACTAAGTGAAAAAAGAAATTTGAAAAGGCTACATATTGTATGATTCCAACTATGTGACATTCTAGGAAAGGTAATACTATGGAGACAGTAAAAAAAAATCATTGGTTGCCAAAGGTTGTGGGGGAGGGATAAATAGGAGGAGCACAGAAGAATTTTAGGAGAGTGAAAATGCTCTATGATACTATAATGAGGAACACATGTTATTATGCTTTGTCCACACCCATGGAAGGTACAACACCAAGAGTGAACTCCAATGTAAACTATGCATATTGAGTGATTATGCCTTGTCAATATAGGCTCATCAACTGTAACAAATGTATCACTCTGGTGGGAAATGTTGATAGTAGGGAAAGCTTCGCATGTGTGGGAGTGGGGAAGTACATAGGAAATGTCTGTATCTTTCCCTCAATTTTGCTATGAACTTAAAACTTCACTGAAAAAAATAAAGTCTGATTTTTAAAAAACAAACTGACATCTGAGCAGCATAATATGTTCCATACATTTCTATTTGCAATCAGTGTAAAAATGCCACTTAATATTACAGAAGTAGTATATGTGCATTATAGAAAATTAGAAAATACAAAAAAGCAAAATGATAAAAACTAAGTTTGCACATTGCCACCACCAGAGATACCCTATGTTAACTCTAGTGCATATGTTTCTTGACTTTCTTTAAGGATATATATATATATATATATATATATATATATATGTATACACACACACAAACACAATATATGGACTTATATATTTTTTACCAAAATAGTATTATACTGCTTAGCACCTGCTTTTCTTAAATTGATGATCTTCATCCTTCCATTTCAGCAAGATTTCATCTCATCTAATACCCAAACTACATTGAAATTGCCCTCAACTGAATGCAAAATGACATTTACACTTAGTCAAAAATGGTATCCAATCCATGAATATACACTGAAAAATCACTTTTACAGTACTAGTAACCCAAGATTCTCTAATGATATTATTGTACTTTAAAAATACTTCCAACAGGTGAATGAGATTAAGAGTACACTTACTGTGATGAGCACTGAGTAATGTACATAATTGTTGAATCACTATATTGTACACCTGAAACTAATATAATACTGTATGTTAATTATACTGGAATTAAAATTTAAAAATATTTCCAACTGGAGAACCATTCTCTTATCTAAAAATATTTATTTTTATTGCTTTTATCTGAATATGATTTAAACTCTGTTCAGCATACATTCATCAGTGATTTGTTGAATAAAATTGTAGAATACATATTAAAGTGTACAAGATCTTCAAATATAAAATTAGAGAAACCTCATTTAATTATAAGAAAAAGCTTTAGATCATTGTAACTGTTCAAGAAAATACATGGTACCATAGGAAAACTCATTTTTGCTGAGTTTTTATTAGTGTGGTCATTACTCATTTGAAACTGATTTTTTAATTGCCTTTTCTCCTTTTATTATATACTAAACTGCTCATATTCTGTGGCATTTCATTAAGCTTTTTCAGTCAAAAAAAGTGAATCCTATTTCTGTTATTCTTAGTGATAACAAAGGGTTGTGTGATAAAATGACAAAGACCCTGGAATTAATGGAAAACAATTGCTTATATTCAATTGTTTTTCTTCAGTATCCCTTAAATTTCAATATTATTGTCCTTAAAAACAATGGAACACTTCGCATGGTGATTTTCTGAATAAATCCTCTGTCCAAACATAAAGTACAAGCATATAACATTTGTAAAATTAATAAATCCATACATCTGTACAGGTTCTCATCAGTCCTTGTGTGTTTGAGGTTAGGGTATTATGTAAAGAAAACTGAAGACTCTCAAGTTAGATTCTGCATAATGTTTTTAAACATTCTAGAACTATGGTCTCAACATCTTTGTTAAACTGGAGAGTTATCCCCAAAGATAAAACTAACATGTGGTTAGTTTAAAGTGCTGTTTACTAGAAAAGAATATGGCAGTTTCTTATAAAACTAAAAATGTTACAACCAGCAATCACTGAAAACTTATTTTCCTACACAGAGCCTATACACAAATGTTCATAGCTTAATTTATAACAGCCAAAAAGTGGAAATCACCCAAATGTTCTTCACTGGGTGACTGGATAAACAAACTTTGATTCATCCATACAGTTGAATACCATCAGCAATAAAAAGGAAAAAACTATTGATACACAAAACAACCTGGATGACTCTCTAAGTCACTCTATAAGTGAAACGGGAAATTTGAATAAGAACAGTGGATTGTGGGATGACAAAATCCTGTCTGTGATATTGGAAAACTATAGTTTTGCAAGATGTTAGTTCTATTTGGGGAAACTGAGTAAAATGTACATGAGATCTCTCTGTATTATTTCTTACAACTGCATGTGAATCTACAATTATTTCAAAATACTCACAATTGAATATTCACAACAAACTTTTTCCACAGCTGGAAAAAAATAAGAGTTATTTATTGTCTCATTCGAAGATGTTTGTTTCTAGACTAGGTAGTTGTGTTGTCTGATCCATAAAAGTGTCTCTGAAGGAGTACAGAGGGAAAACAATATGTTTATTGGAAATACTATGTGGACATGACTGGCACTGTTTTTCTCCTGAAATGCAATTGTGGTGAAGAATAATATTTAGGAGAGTGAGACAGTCTCCTAATGTGAAGAAAATACCAGGCATGATAGAGGCAAGTTATAATAGAAAGATATGGTATAAGTTTTATCTCAGAATGGGCAGGAGACTCCAGACTAATGGCTAATACTAATAATCCTGGGTCAATGAAAGAGAAAGTGGGCAACTAAAGTGGGCAAGGAACTCCAAATACAATGGTTAGTAAAGAAAATGTCAGTAGGTTGGAAAGTTCAACTACAATAGATAACAAATCTACTATCTTAGTGGAAAGGAAAATGGACAACTGTATAGCCAGGGAATCTAGTTCATGGACAAGCAACCAGAAACTTCACAGTGGAAAGGAATGAAGGCAGCTAGGAGAGGGCAGGGAATTCTAGAAAGTGAGAAAATATTGAACAGATCTTGAAATGAATAGAAATACATGCAGGAAGTAGCTAACCAACCATGATGTACAAGGTCTACAATATAGAGAAAAAGATGTTGAGAGGTGCCTGGATGGCTCAGTTAAGCATCTGCCTTCAGCTCAGGTCATGGTCCCATTGTCCTGGGATCTAGCCCCCTGTCAGGCTCCCTGCTCAGTGGGGAGTCTGCTTCTCCCTCTGCCCCTCTGCCTGCTCCTGCATGCTCTCTCTCTCTCTCAAACAAATAAATAAAAAATTTTTAGAGGCAAAGATGTTCAAAAATGGACTACTACTAGCTTTTTGACAGAAGTGCCAGTGAGTTTTAGAACCCCTGCCCCTAACTTCTGGGTGAAAGCAGCCACAGAAGAATTGGAAGCTGAATTGGAAGCTGAAGACTTTCTACAGATGGGCAAGACCTCAAAATGTAAATTAAATTTATTACAATGATCTTAGTATTTGGAGGGAATTGGGAATTGTGTTACAATTTTCTAAGTATTATACTCCCATAGGATGGCATTTGGAAGTCACCAAGAGAAAGAAATCAAGGTGTGTTCAGTTATGTCATGACTTTTCTCATGGTAGCAGGAGGATGGGACTTGAAATATTAATAATGAAAACCAACAGAAAGCATTTTCAATCCAGAGAATTTTTTTCTACTAGGAAGCATTTTTGCATTCAATATTTTTCTAGAAATGTCATTGCTAACCATATATTGAGTATAAAAATTATTTCTTAAGGTGCCTTGTTAAAAACCAGGGTAAAAATCTGGCCCCAAAATATATCTGAAAGTGAATTCTGGTTTAACATACTTCCTAGTTGAGTACTGCATTATACAGGAGGTCAATGCTTTCCCAGCTATTTAAAGAACAATCTCTGGTTATGTCTACCTAGGTGTGCTAGAAAAATATCTCACGCATGCATTGCAGAGACTCTCTGGATGGTACACTCAACTTAACCCAGCATATCTATTATGCGAGAAGGAAAAAATTACAGTGCTCTTTTCCTAAGGGGAAAACTCCTGCAATCTCATACTTAAGGTTTATTTTGGAGGCCAAGATGGCAGACAAGTAGGGGATCCCATTTCAACTGGTCCCTAGAATTTAGCTGGATATCTACCAAACCATTTTGAACACAAATGAAATCAGCCTGAGATGTAAGAGTATATATCTGGATCTCTATAAGCAGAAAAGTGCCTGCTTTTTGCAAGGTAGGATGTGCAGAGTCATGAATCTGCAGGGAGATATCGGAAGATAAACAGAAGGGAGAGGGAGCCTCCATAAGTTGGCACCTGGAAAGTGATACAACACGGGAGCGCAAAATCAGAACCCTTATAAATCTGCTCTAGGGAGAGACGTCCCTCTCTGAAAGGGGCTCTGGAAATGAAAAGGCAGAATTCTAGGTAGGGCATGGTGGTCTCGGGATATGAGGAACTGCAGAGCGAAAGGGGATCCCTAAACCAGTAGAGTACCTGAGTAGTGGAGCCAGGAAGCTGGTTATGGTCAGTAAGCCCAGGAAGGGGTTCAGCTCGAATCACCATAAACTGCAAGCCAGGCCGGTCAATAATCATTCTTCTACTGGGCAGCCTGAAAACAATCTGAAACCTGGGCCCCTGACTGGGCAAAAACTCACAGAGCGGTAGCGGCCCAGAAAGGGCTTTAGAGCGGTGTGGAGACATGATCCAGGAGCTTCGAGTGTGCATGAGAGCCCACAGCTGCTTGAAGTTTTAGAATCACAAAGGGCTGTGGCACTCCTGGGCCCCTGGGACCACCTCTGACAGAGCTGCTGTGGACGTACACCACGGGAGGCTGTGGTTTTCCGTGCCCCATACAGAAGTGGAAACTGTCTGTCCTGGAGGGTATATTAAAGAGCAGACTCTTAATTTTCTGCTCTGGGCTAGAGGTTTGGTTGCTGCGGCCATTTTTGCTCTGATCCTCTGAAGAAGAACAGAAAGCCCCCAGCGAAGAAAAGCCACACAAGAGACCAGTTTCCACTGAGCCCAACCCCCTGACAGGGGGTGGGGCAACTCCACACAGGGAGGGATTCCTGAGAAGCACTGAGGCAGACCCCTCCCCCAGAAAACAGGTGGGAAGAACAGGTGGATGACAACCTTGTGGATCATCAAATAAGCCTCTAAAATCCCAACACCGGGGGAAATTTTTATTTTGAGCTCCAGGTGTGGCTTTGCGACTTATTTTTCAGATAAAATTCTCCTCTTTTTCTTTTTTTCTTTTTCTTATGATTTTTCTGTTTTTTTTTACCTTCTCATTTCAACTAGATGTTTATCATATCAACTACTATTTCATAGTAGCTTTTTAAATTGTATTTTTCACACCTATATTTTTTTATAGATATATACTTTATTGTGGTCCTTTTTTAACTATTCAATTTTACCTGTATATATATACAAGTTTTACTTTCCTTATACTTTTGGGATGTAGTGTCCTCTAACACAAAGACCAAAATACACCTAGGAACAACTGAAATACCCTATTTTGTCCACACTGAAAGATTATAGCCCCCCTCAACCTGCCCCCCTTTTTAAAATTTGTTTTAATTTATTCATTTTTTAAATTTCATTCTTGTGTTTAATTTTGTCTTTGTTTTTTCAGTGGTGGCTTCAGACCACTCCAGACCACAGGAAGATAGAAAACTTGAACAACCCATAACCAGAAAGGAAATTGAAGCAGTAATCATAAACCTCCCAAGAAACAAGAGTCCAAGGCCAGATGGCTTCCCAAGGGAATTTTATCAAACATGTAAAGAAGAAATCATACCTTTTCTACTGAAGCTGTTCCAAAAAATAGAAATAGAAGGAAAACTTCCAAACTCATTCTATGAGGCCAAAGTCACCCTTATCCCAAAACCAGGCAAAGACCCCATCAAAAAGGAGAATTACAGACCAATATTCCTGATGAACATGGATGTCAAAATACTCAACTAGATCCTAGCCAATAAGATCCAACAGTACATTAAAAGGATTATTCACCAGGACCAGGTGGGATTTATTCCTGGGATGCAAGTGTAGTTTGACATTCAGAAATCTATCAATGTGATAGAGCACATTAATAAAAGACAAGACAAGAAATATGATCCTCTCAATTGATGCAGAAAAAGCATTTGACAAAACACAGCATCCTTTCCTGATTAAAACTCTACAAAGTATAGAGATAGAAGGAACATACCTCAATATCATAAAAGCAATCTATGAAAAGCCCACAAGCCCATGGTGAATATCATTCTCAATGGGGAAAAGTTGAGAGCTTTTCCCTTAAGGTCAGGAACGTGACAGGGATGCCCACTCTCACCACTATTGTTCAACATAGTGCTAGAAGTCCTAGCATCAACAATCAGACAACAAAAAGAAATAAAAGGCATCCAAATTGGCAAAGAAGTCAAACTCTCTTCCTTCACAGATGACTTGATACTTTATGTGGAAAACCCAAAAGACTCCACCCCCAAATTATTAGAACTCATACAGCAATTCAGCAATGTGGCAGGATACAAAATCAATACACAGAAATCAGTTGCTTTTCTTTTTTTTTTAATTTGTTTATTGTTATGTTAATCCCCATACATTACATCATTAGTTTTAGATATAGTGTTCCATGATTCATTGTTTGTGCATAACACCCAGTGCTCCATGCAGAACGTGCCCTCCTCAATACCCATCACCAGGCTAACCCATCCTCCCAACCCCCTCCCCTCTAGAACCCTCAGTTTGTTTTTCAGAGTCCATCGTCTCTCATGGTTCTTCTCCCCCTCCGATTTCCCCCCCTTCATTTTTCCCCTCCTGCTACATTCTTCTTTTTTTTTCTTTCTTAACATATATTGCATTATTGGTTTCAGAGATACAGATCTGAGATTCAACAGTCTTGCACAATTCACAGTGCTTACCAGAGCACATACCCTCCCCAGTGTCCATCACCCAGTCACCCCATCCCTTCCACCCCACCCCCCACTCCAGCAACCCTCAGTTTGTTTCCTGAGATTAAGAATTCCTCATATCAGTGAGGTCATATGATACATGTCTTTCTCTGATTGACTTATTTCACTCAGCATAATACCCTCCAGATCCATCCACGTCGTTGCAAATGGCAAGATCTCATTCCTTTTGATGGCTGCATAATATTCCATGGTATATATATACCACCTCGTCTTTATCCATTCAGCTGTCGATGGACATCTTGGCTCTTTCCACAGTTTGGCTATTGTGGACATTGCTGCTATAAACATCGGGGTGCACGTACCCTTTCGGGTCCCTGCTTTTGTATCTTTGGGGTAAATACCCAGGAGTGCAATTGCTGGATCATATGGTAGCTCTATTTTCAACTTTTTGAGGAACCTCCATACTGTTTTCCAGAGTGGCTGTACCAGCTTGCATTCTCACCAAAAGTGTAGGAGGGTTCCCCTTTCTCCGCATCGCCGCCAACATCTGTCATTTTCTGACTTGTTAATTTTAGCCATTCTGACTGGTGTGAGGTGGTATCTC
>NW_022590317.1:0-16762 GCF_004348235.1 Phoca vitulina | reverse complement strand
TTTGCACAAGCCTGTTTGTTTCCCGGACTAAAGAGGATAGGTGTCATGGCTTTTCTCCTTCTTTGGTTTCTTCCCATTGAGGTTTCCCTCCCTCTTCCTGTTGTCCTCTGCACCATTCCTTATATTCCACATATTAGGGACCCCATATAATTGTCATTCTCTGAATGACTTATTTCATTTAGCATAATACCCTACAGTTCTATCTATATCGCTGCCAATGGTCTGAGTAATATTTCACCAAATGGACCAAATGGACCACCAATGAACCAAATTTTCGTTATACTTTCATCCGTTAAAGGACGTCTCGGGTCCTTCCACAGTTTGGCTATTGTGGACGCTATGTGGATGCTATCTATGAAAATTGGGGTGCATGTGTCCCTTCTTTTCACAACATCTGCAAATTTAAGGTAATTATCTAGTAGTGCACTTGCCAGGTCGTAAGGGAGCTCTATTTTTAAAGTCTCGAGGAACCTCCATACTGTTTTCCAGCGTGTCTGTACCAGCTTGCATTCCCAACAGTGTAAGAGCGTTTCCCTTTCTCCACATCCTTGCTAACGTTTGTTGTTCGCTCTTGTGTTAATTTAAGCCATTCTGACTGGTGTAAGGTGGTATCTGATGGCAAGTGATGTGGAGCATGTTTTCAAGTGTCTGTTGGCAACTTGTATGTTTTATTTGGAGAAGTGTCTGTTCATGTCTTCTGCCCTTTTCTTGACTGGATTTTTTGGGTGTTCAGTTTGAGAAGTTCCATGTAGATCTGATGTCATTTGCAAATACCTGCTCCGATTCTGTAGGTTGCCTTTTAGTTTTGTTGACTGTTTTCTTTGCTGTGCAAAAGCTTTTTATCTTGAAGTCCCAATAGTTCATTTTTGCTTTTGTTTCCCTTGCCTTTAGAGATGTGTCTTGCAAGAAGTTGATGCAGCCGAGGTTGAAGAGCTTATGACCTGTGTTCTCCTCTAGGATTTTGATGGTTTTCTGTCTCACATTGAGGTCTTTCATCCATTTTGAGTGCATCTTTGTGTAATGTGTAAGAGAATGGTCCAGATTCATTCTTCAGCATGTGGCTGTCCAAATTCCCAGCAACGTTTATTGAAGAGAATTGAGAATAAGACAATATTCCATTGGCTATTCTTTAGTGCTCTGTCGAAGATTCATTGACCATAGAGTTAAGGGTCCATTTCTGGGCTGTCTATTCTCTTCCATTGATCTATGTGTCTTTTTCTGTACAATACTACTGGCGATTTGGGTGTTTTTTGTTTCCATACACATTTTAGGATTGTTTCAACTCTGTGAAGAATGTCGATGGTGTATTGACTGGGGGTGCATTGAATGTGTAGACTGCTCTGGAAAGCATAGACATTTTAACAATAGTTACTCTGGCAATTCATGAACATGGAATATTTCTCCATCTCTTTGTCTTCCTCAATTTCTTTCATCAGTGTTCTGCAGATTCTAGAGTACAAATCCATTATATTTTGGGTTAGGCTTATTCCTAGGTGTCTTTATGGCTTTTGGTGCAATTATAAATGTGATCTCTTGCACCATTAAAATCCTAGAGGAGGACACAGGCAGCAACCTCTTTGACCTTGGACAAGGCAACATCTTGCAAAGTGCATCTCTAAAGGTAGGGGGAGGGAAAAACAAAAAAGGAACTATTGGGACTTCATCAAGATAAAAAGCTTTTGCACAGCAAAGGAAATAATCAAAAAACTGAAAGGCAACCCACGGAATCAGAGCAGATATTGTCAAATGATATTTCACATAAAGGACTGGTAGCCAAGATTTACAAAGAACTTCTCTAACTCAACACCCAAAATACAAATAACCCAGTCAAGAAAAGGGCAGAAATCATGAATAGACACTTCTCCAAAGAAGACATACACCTGGCCAACAGACACAGGAAAACATCATGCACATCACTTGTCATCAGGGAACTACAAATCAAAACCACAATGACATATCACCTTACTCCAGTCAGAATAGCAAAAATTAAGGCAGGTAACAACAAATTTTGGCAAAGATGCAGGGAAAGAACACTTCTACACTGTTGTTGGGAATGCAAGCTGATACAGCCACTCTGGAAAACAGTATGGAGTTTCCTCAAGATGTTAAAAATAGAGCTACCGTATGACCCAGGAATTGTGCTACTAGGCATTTATCTTAAAGATAAATCTCGTCAAAAGAAGGGGCACATGCACCCCAATGTTCATAGCATCAATGTCCACAATATCCAAACTGGAAGGAGCCGAGATGTCCTTCAACAGATGAAGGGATAAAGAAGTTACGGTTCTTATACACAATGGAATATTAGCCATCAGAAAGGATGGATACCTACCATTTGCAGCGACATGGATGGAACAGGCGGGATTATGCTAAGGTCCATCAGAGAACGATAAATATCATATGCTTTCACTCATATGTGGAACATTAGAAATGGTGCAGAGGAAATTAGGGGTGGGGGGAACTGAATGGGAAGAAATCAGAGAGGGAGACAAACCTTATGAGACTTGACTCCGGGAAACAAAGTGAGGGTTGCAGAAAGGGTGTTGGGTAGGGAGATGTGGTAACTGGGTGATGGGCATTAAATAGGGCACATGATATAAAGAGCACTGGGTGATGTACTCAACTAATGAAATATTGAACACTTTATCAAAAAAAAAGAATATCAGCAAGAGTATAGGAATGTATATATATGAGCAGGGCTGGTAATCCACAATTAAAATCGAGGGAGATTAATCTGTAATGAGATTTCTAAAATTTTCCCCTTACCCAAAAAATGAGGTCGGCACACTCTAAAATCCTCTGGACAAACCTACACACACATTCACTGCTTGCAACCTTCAAATGCATTACGTTTCCTGATATCACTACAGTTCTAAAACCAAATTTCAAGAGGGCCCTGTGGATGACACTTCCCCACAGTCACAAGATATCGTCCAGACTTCCCAGGTTAAAGCAGAGGATGGTGCTCTGAGACACTGGATCTGAATGGCCCACCGTGTGAGCCTAGATAAAGAACAAGAGAATGGAAATGGATACATGTTGGGCCAAATTTATTTATTAGAAATGAAAATCACAAAACGGCTTCATTGAAGTCACTAGGACATCTCTTAGCAACCTGATTCTCATTCCATGGAAGGAGTAACAACTATGGGTTTGGGTTAAGGGAAACCTCCACTGCCTACACCTGGGATCCCTGTCAGCAAGAACTCTGCATTCTTTCTTCAGAAAGAGAGGGAACTCTGTTGTAGGCTTTTTAAAATTGCCCTTCCCATGAATGGATAAGAGGCTGCAGTGATTCAGCTAGTAAGCTTGGTGCTCCCAGCTGATGCTCAAGTATTTGGATGAAGGCTCTGGGGCAATATTCCTTGAAAGGGCACCTCCTGAGCTCACTAGATACTCCTTGCTCAGTGGGGAACCTGCTTCTCCCTCTGCCTGAAGCTCCCATCACTTGTACTCTCTCTCTCTCTTTAAAATTAAATAAATAAAACCTTTTAAAAAGTAAATAAATTGGGAATAGGATACATCTGAGAATTAAATGTGTAACTTCACTCCCTTTTACGCAAGAAATGTGGCCAGGTCCTTCTAAAAATCGGGCCAAGCCTACACACACATTATCTGCTGGGCACCTTCAAATATCTTAGGCCTCCTAGAGTCAACATAGTTCTGAAAGCACCTGACAAGGGTCACTGTGCCCAGTCTGTCCCACAGTCAGAAGGACTCAGCTGGAATTACTTCATTTAAAGTAGAGGATATGACTCTGAGACACTGGATCTGGATGGCTCCCAGGGTGAACCTAGTTTGAGAAAAGAGCAAAACGGTGGAAATGTATCCACGGAAGGCCAAAGTTCCTCACTAGAGATGAGAATGGGATAATGTTAAGAAAGGGTGACTAGCAAAATCTCCTAGCAAGCAGTCTGACTCAGGAAAAATTAAATACCCATGCCCTGCACTTGGGATCCTTGTCATCAGTAGGCCTGCATTCTTCCTAGATATCACATCTCCTCGATCCATTCATCTATTTTTTTTAAGATTTTATTTATTTATTTGAGAGAGAGAGAAAGCATGAGAGGGGAGCGTGTCAGAGGGAGAAGTAGAATCCCTGCTGAGCCAGGAGCCCAATGCGGGGTTCAATCCTGGGACTCCAGGATCATGACCTGAGCTGAAGGCAGTCACTTAACCAACTGAGCCATCCAGGCACCTGATCCATTCATCTCTTGAAGGACATCTGGGCTCTTTCCATAGATTGGCTATTGTGGACTTTGCTGCTATAAACATTGGGGTCCATGTGCCCCTTAAGGTCACAATATGTGTATCCTCTGAATAAATACTTAGTAGTACAATAGCTGGATCATAGGTTAGCTCTATTTTTAATTTTTTTGAGAATCCTCCATACTGTTTTCCAGAGTGGTTGTACCAGTTTGCATTTCCATGAACAGTGTAGAAGCGTTCTTTCCTTGCATCCTCGCCACCATCTATTGATTCTTGTCTTGTTCATTTTAGTTATTCTGACCTGCGTGAGGTGGCATCTCTGACTAGTGTGAGATGGTATCTCAGTGTGAGGTGGTATGTCAGCAATTCCCTGATGCCAAGTGATGTTGAACATTTTTCATAATCCTAGAGAACACAGGAAGCAAACTCTCTGACCTCGATCACAGCAGCTTCTTGCTACACGTCTCCAATGGCAAGGGAAACAAAATAAAAAATGAACTATTGGGACTTCATCAAGATAAGATGCTTTTGCACAGCAAGGAAAACAGTCAATAAAATCAAAAGACAATCTACAAAATGGGAGAAGATACTTGCAAATGTCTTATCAGATAAAGGGCTAATATCCAAGATCTATAAAGAACATGTCAAACTCAACACCCAGAAAACAACTAATCCAGTCAAGAAATGGGCAGCACATGAGCAGACATTTCTCCAAAGAAGACATACAAATGGCCAGTAGAAAGCATCTTTCAAATAACCCCTCCTTTCATGAAGATAGAAGCTTTTCAGTGGTATGTGCTAGCCTAAGGAAAGTGCCATACACCAAACTCATTGAAATAACACAGTGTAGAAACCATATTTGTACTCACTACTTCTTTCATGAAGATAGAAGTCTTTTCAAATGTGGGTGTGGAAACATAGGGACTGTGCCACTCACTTAACTCATTGAAACAACACTCTTTAGCAATCCTCTTTCAAAGAAGATCTTTCAAGGTAGTAATCATTTTGAAATGTAACTGTGGAAGCATAAAGAGAGTGGCATACATTTATCTCCTGGATATAAAACTGTGTGGAATGTGTCTTTCAACTAACATCTTTCATGCAGTATCAGCGTTTTCAAATATATGCATGGGAGAATAAAAAAGTGTTATCTACTCAATGAAAGAAATGGATGTAGAAAACACTTTAACTAACGTCTTCTGTGATGAAAATAGATGTTTTCAATGAATGTGTGGAAGGATAAGGAACTGGCCATATTGAACTGAATGAAAAAATTCTGTGTACTAACCATTTTCCAACTAAAATCTTTTCTCACGAATCAAGAAGTTTCTTCAAAAGTTATGTGTGGAATCATAAGGAATGCACCAGAATGTAAATCAATGAAACCAGTGTTTGTATAAAACGTCTTTCAATAACATCTTTTTTAGTCTTTTAAGATAAAAAAAGATTTTATTTATTTTGATAGAGAGGAAGATAGCGAGAGAGGGAACACAAGCAGGGGCAAATGGGAGAGGGAGAAGAAGGCTTCCCACTGAGCATGGAGCCTGATGCGGGGCTCGATCCCAGGACACTAGGATCATGACCTAAGCCGAAGGCAGACGTTGAACAACTGAGCCACCGAAGCGCCCCCAGATCTTTTTTTTTTATATATATACCAAAAGAGTTCCTAGTATTTGAGGAAGGGTAAAGAAAGTGCCATGTAGTTAGCACAATTAAAACATTTTTCTTTTTTTTCACTTTATTTTTATATAAATTCACTAAGCCAACTTATATTACATCATTAGTTCAAGATGTAGTGTTCAAAAAATTATCAGGCAGTGCTCACCATATACCTGCCCTCCTTAATGCCCAACACCCAATTCCACAACTCCACATCTTGTGAGAGCTTAAGTCCTGCCAGCGAAATCCAAGGGCAAATCTCGGGAAAATGCATCAAATTTCAGCCAGATCTGGGGTCAGATCTCATTGATCTCATTCCAAATCTCAGCTGAACTCATCCAATCTCGTGATATTTCATGCCCAGTTGGTGAGATCCAGGGTGCAATTGTATGTGATCTTAGTTCATATCTCAGGACAAATATCCCAACTCTGGTAAGACCTCAGGACCAGGAGGGATTTACAGGTGCAAATCTCACGAAATCTAACTCCAAAGCTCAAGAAAACGCATTGAAAACTCGTGAGATCTCATGTGCAATTGCTGAGATCCAAGGGCAAATTGAGCGTATTCTAAGTCTAAATCTCTGAAGAAGTCATCCAAATCTTATGAACACTCAGGGTCAGTCAACCAGATTGAGTGGAAAATGTCACATGATTTCAGTCCAAATCCCAGGAGAACTCATTCAAATCCTGTTAGATCTCGGGTCCAGTCAGTGAGATCCAGGGGAAAGTCTCTTGTAATCTAACTCCAAATCTCAGGAGAACTCATCTGAATCTCCTGAGATATCAAGCTCAGTCAGCGAGATCCAAGGTCAATTCTCACATGATCAAAGTCCAAGTATTTCAAAAATTCATTCTAATCTTAGAAGATCTCAGGGCCTGTCAACAAGATCCAGGGACAAATTTCCCATGATCTCAGTCCAAATTGCAGAAGAACTGGTACAAATCTCATGAGATCTTGGGTCCAGCAGGGAGAACCAGGGTCAAATGTCACGTGATCTCCGTCCAAATCTCGGAGAACTCATCCAAATCATGTCAGACCTTAGGCCTGGGGTCACAGCTAACTTGTGGTCAGTCAAATCTCAGAATACCTCATCCAAGTCTCATGAGCGCTAGGGCCCAGTCAGCGAGATCCAGGGCCAAATCTCACATGATCTCAGCCCAAATCTTGGGAAAATCCATGCAAAACTCTTGAGAACTTGGGCTCAGTCAACAAGCTGGAGGGGCTAATCTGGCTTCATCTAACTCCAAATCTCGGGAGAACTCATGCAAATCTCCTGAGACCTTGAGCCCAGTCAGCAAGATCCAAGGTCAAATCTCTCATGATCAGAGTCCAAATCTCGGGAAATGCATTTTAACTTCATGGGATCTCAGGGCCTTTCAGCAAGATCCAGGGTCAAATCTCCCATGAGCTCAGTGCAAATCTCAGAAAAACTGATCCCAATCTCGTGAGATTGCAGGACCTCCCTGTCTGTAATATCTAGTAGACAATCCCCGTGAAGAAGTCCACCCACCTCAGGAGAACTCATCCAAATCTCACAAGATCTCAGGTCCTGTGCTGAGATCCAGGGACATATCTCATATGATCTCAGCCCAAATCTTGGGAAAACTCATCCAAATCTCGTGAGACCTCGGGCCCAGTCAGCGAGATACAAGGGCAATCTCACGTTTTCTAAGTCCAAATCTCGGGAGAGCTCTTTGGAATCTTGTGAGATCTCGGGAGCAGTGTGCATGATCTCGGGTCAAATCTCACGTGATCTCAGTCCAAATTTCGGGAAAACTCATCACATTCTCGTGACACCTAGGGCCCTGTCAGTGAGCTCCAGGGGCAACTCTGGCTTCATCTAAGTAAAACCATGGGAGAACACATCCATATCTACTGACATCTTGGGCCCAGACAGGGAGATCCTATAGCAAACCTCATCGATTGTAAGTCCAAATCTCAGGGGAGCTCTTCAAATCTCGTGAGATCATGGGCCCAGGAGGGAGAACCAGGGTCAAATCTCCAGTGATCTCAGTCCAAATCTTGGCAGACTTCAAGCTCAGTCAGCCAGCCAGTCAAATCTGATAGAATGAGTTTGGACGTTTTCGTTCCGTTCTTGTCTTTTAAAACAGCTTCAGTAGAAATGGTATGATTTCCTCCTTAATTATTTGGTAGAGGTCCCCTGAGAAGCTCTTTGGCCCTGGAATCTTGTTTTTTTGGAGGTTTTTTGATTACTGCTTCAAGTGCTGGTTATTGGTCTATTCAGAGTGTCTCTGTCTTACTGTTTCTGTCTTGGTAGTTTATAAATTTCCAGGAAGGCGTCAATTTCTTCCAGATTGCTTAATTTGTTGGCATATAGACTGGTAATAATTTCTAATAATTGTTTCTATTTCCTTGGTATTAGTCATGATCTCTCTCCTTTCACTCATGACTTTAATTGGATCCTTACCTTTTTCTTTTGGATGTGTCTGCCCAGCAATTTATGGAACTTATTAATTCTTTCAATGATCCAGCTTCTAGTTTCGCTGATCTGTTCTGTTTCTCTAGTTTTTATTTCATTAATTGTTGCTCTAATCTTTATTATTTCCTTTCTGCTGCTTGGTTTAGGCCTCATTTGCTGTTCTCTCTCCAGGTCCTTTAGGTGTAAGGTTAGCTTGTGCATTTAAGATTTTCCTAATTATTTGACAGATGCTTGGATGGCTATATATTTCCCTCTTAGGACTGCCTTTGCAGTATCCCACAGATTTTAAAACAATGTGTTTACAATCTCTTTAATTTCAATGAATTGTTTAAGTTCTTTAATTTCCTGGTTGACCAATTCATTCTTTAGCAGGAGGTTTTTAACCTCCAAATGTTTATGTTCTTTCCAAATTTTTCTTGTGGTTGAATTCCAGTTTCAAAGCATTGTGGTCTGAAATTATGCAGCTAATAATCTCAGTCTTTTGGTATCGGTTGAGACCTGATTTGTGACCCAGTGTGTGGTCTATTCTGGAGAAAGTTCCATGTGCACTTGGGAAGAATAAGTATACTGTTGTTTTAGAATGGGATGCTCTGTATATAACTACGAAGTCCCTCTGGTCCAACGTGTTCTTCAGAGTTATTGTTTCTTGGTTGACATTCTGCTTAGATGATCTGTCTATTGCTGTTACTGGAGTGTTTCTGTCTCCTACTACTAATGTATTATCATCAATATGATTCTCTATTTTGGTTATTAGTTCATTTACGTAGTTGGCTGCTCCCACGTTGGGGGTGTAGATATTTACAATTGTTAGGTTTTCTTGTTGGTTAAACCCTCTAAGTATGAGATAGAGTCCCTCTACGTCTCTTACTACAGTCTGGTTTAAAATCTAAATTGTGTGATATGAGAATTGCTGCACCAGCTTTCTTTTCAGGTCCGTTGGCATGGTAAGTTTTTCTCCATCCATTTCCTTTAAATCTGGTGGTGTCTATAGGTTCAAAATGAGTCTCTTGTAGTCAGCATATGGATGGGTCCTGATTTTTTATGCAATTGGAAACCCTGTGTCCCTTGATGGGAGCATTCAGCCTGTTCACATTGAGTAACTACTGAAAGATAATTTTGGTGCCATTTTATTGCCTGTAGGTTTTCTGTTTCTTTCTGGTCTATATGACTCTTGGACCTTCTCTTCATTTATGGAATTACCCTAAATATTTCTTGCACGGCTGCCTTGGTGGTCACATATTCTTTCAGTTTCTGTTCTGAGAGCTCTGTATCTCTCCATCCATTTTGAATGACAGTGTTGCTGGGTAAAGTATTCTTGGCTGCATGTTCTTTTCATTTGGTACTCTGAATATGTCCTGCCCGCAGTTTCTGGTTTGCCAGGTCTCTGTGGACAGGTCTGATATTATTTTCATGTTCTTCCCTCTATACATAAGACATCTCTTCCTCCTAGCTGCTCTCAGGATGGTTTCCTTGGCTTTAAGATTTTCAAGCTTCACTATTACATGTCAGGGTGTTGATCTGTTTTTATTGATTATGGAAGGGGTCCTCTCTGCTTCTTGGATTTGAATGTTTTCTTCCTTCTCCAGATTAAGGAAATTCTCAGCTATGATTTGCTTAAACATATCTTGTGGCCCTTTCTCTCTCTCCATCCTCACGATGATCCCAATAATTCTGACAGTGGAGGGTCTCATGGTGTCGTTGTTCAAAGTCTAATCTCATGACCCAGTAGCTGGCTATCCCTAAATTCTTCCTTTCCTTTCTATAACCTTATCTTCTAGGTCACTAATTTGTTCTGCTGCTGCATTTACCCTGGCTGTCAGAGTACCCAGTTCAGAGTGCATCTCATTCATAGCATACACCTCACAGGCTATATGCAAGAACTCAGGATATTTGGATGCCACCTGCAGAGATTTGGAGTTCAACGGCAAGAAACCTGCCCTTGGGGCTCCCTGAATGGACCTGAGATCTCAAAGGATTTGGATGAGTTCCCTCGATATTTGGACTGAAATTTTGCAGGATTTCCTGTTGGCTCTCCCTGATGAAGACGGAGTGCTCTGCAGATTTGGAAGAGTTCTCCTGATATTTGGACTTAGAATGTGTGAGATTGGCCCTTGGATCTCAGTAACTGGGTGTGGGATCTCGGGAGGTTTCATTTTGGTTTCCCAAAATTTGGAGATCGTTTACATGAGATTTCCCCTGTATCTCAATATAGGTCACGAGATCTCCCAAGATTTGGATGGAAATCAAGCGAGATTTGCCCCTGCATCTCACTGGGTATGCATGAGATCTTGCAAGATTTGGATGCAGTCTCCTGAGATTTTGAGTAAGAAATGATGGAGGCTGAGTGCTCTGGAGATTTGACTGAGTTCTCCTGAGATTTAGACTTAGAATGTGTAAGATTGGCCCTTAGATCTCAATGAAAGGGTGTGAGATCTCACGAGATTTCAATGAGGTTTCCCGAGATTTGCAGTTCAATCACGTGAGATGTGCCCCTCTATCACACAGCAGGCCCTGAGATCTCCGAAGTTTTGGACAGAGATCATGGGAGATTACCCCTGCACATCCCTGGATATGTGCAAGATCTCAGAACATTTGGATGTGTTCTCCTGAGTTCTGTACTGAAATCACCTGAGACGTCACCCTGGATTTCACTGACAGAGCCTGAGATCTTACAAGACTTGGATGATTTCAAACAATGTTTGGACCTGTTCACGTGAGTCTTGCCCTTTTGTATAACTGACAGGGTCTGAAGTTTCATGAGAGTTGGATGAGTTATTGGGAGATTTGACTGAACTCATATAACTTGTGATTCAGGATGTTGGTATAGAGCCTGAGATCTCACGGTATTGGGGTAAGTTCTCCTGAGCTCTATATTGAAATCACATGAGATGACACCCTGGATCTCACTGACAGGGTCATAGATCTCATGAGATTTGGATAAGTTCAAACAAAGTTTGCACTCAGTCACGCAACTCTTGCACCTGAGTATCACTGACAGGACCCGAAATCTGATGAGATTTGGATGAGGTCTCCCAAGATTTGCACTTAAAATGTGCGAGGATTCCCTTTGGATCCCAGTAACTGGGCATGAGATCTCATGAGATTTTGATGTGTTTGCACGAGATATGCCATTTGATGACGTGAGATTTGCACAGGTATCTCTCTGCTGGTCCTGAGATCTCCCGAGTTTTGGACTGAGATCACAAGAGATTTGCCCCTACCACTCACTATGTGTGCACAAGGTCTCATGTGATTTTGATGAGCTTTCCCAAGATGCGGAGTTCACTTACGTGAGATTTCCCCCTCTATCCCACTACTGGCCCTGGGATCTCCCAAGTTTGGATGGAGATCACACCAGATTAGGATGTGTTCAACCAAAATTTGGATTCCTTCACGTGAGTCTGCCCTTAGGTATCACTGCCAGGGCCAGAAATCTCATGAAATATGGGTGAGTTCTCCCGATATTTGGACGCAGAATCTGCGAGATTGGCCCTTGGATCTCAGGACCTCCATGCCAGATCTCATGAGATTTCAATGAGTTTTCCCAAGTTCTGGAGTTCGACTACAGGATATTTGTACTGCTATCTCACTACTGGTCCCGCTCTCCCAAGATTTGGACGGAAATCATGCAAGATTTGCCCCTGCACCTTAGAGGGTATGTGCGAGAACTCACGAGATTGGATGCCATCTGCGGAGATTTGGAGTTCGAGGGCAAGAAACCTGCCCTGGGCTTCCCTAACTAGACACGGGATCTCACAGGATTTGGATGAGTTCACCCCATATTTGGCCTGAAATCTCACAGGATTTCCCTTTGATTCTCACTGATGGAGGCTGATTGCTCTGGAGATTTGGCTGAGTTCCCCCAAGATTTGGACTTAGAATGTGTAAGATTGGCCATTAGATCTCAGTAACTGGGTGCGAGATCTCACGAGATTTCGTTTTGGTTCCCTGAGATTTGGAGCTTGTTTATGTGAGATTCGCCACTGTCTCTCATTACTAGTCCTGAGATCTCCCAAGATTTGGACGGAAATCAGGCGAAATTTGCCCCTGCATCTCACTGGGTATGCATGAGATCTCGCGAGATTTGGATGCGGTCTCCCAAGATTTTGAGTTAGAAACAAGAGACAGACTCTTGGGTCTCCCTGACTGGACCTGTGATCTAACAGGATTTGGATGAATTTCCTTCGATATTTGGACTGTAATCTCGCAGGATTTGCCTTTGACTCCCAAAGACGGAGGGTGAATGGTCTAGACATTTGGCTGAGTTCTCCCGAGATTTGGACTTAGAATGTGCAAGATTGTCCCTTGGATCTGAGTAACCAGGCACAAGATCTCACGAGATTTCAATGAGGTTTCCCGATATTTGGAATTCAATCACATGAGATTTCCCCTTTTATCTCTCTACTGGTCCCGAGAAGTCCCAAGATTTCCATGGAAATGACCCGAGATTTGCCCCTGTATCTCAGTGGGTTTGCACAAGTTCTCGCGAGATTTGGATGAGGTCTACCGAGATCCTGAGTTAGAAACAGGAGTCTGAGACTTGGGTCTCCCTGACTGGACCCGTGATCTTAGACGATCTGGATGAATTCCCTTTGATACTTGAACTGAAATCTCGTAGGATTCGCTCTTGGATTCTGGTAACACAGACGGAGATCTCTCGAGATTTGCACGAGTTCTCCCGGATTTTGGCCTTGAATCATCTGTGTTTGCACTTGGATTTCCATAACTGGGTGGGATATTTTGGGAGATTTATATGAGATTCTGGTATTTGGAATTCGATCCCATGAGATTTTCACCTGTATCTCTCTACTGGTCCTGAGATGTCCCAGGATTTCCACGGAAATGACCTGAGATTTGCCCCTGCATCTCAGTGGGTTTGCGTGAGATCTCGCATATTTTGGATGAGGTCTACCGAGATTCTGAGTTAGAAACAAGAGTATGAGTCTTAGTTTCCTTGACAGGACCCTTGGTCTTAGACGAGATGGATGAATTCCTTTCGATAGTTGGACTGAAATCACGTAGGTTTGCCCCCTGGATTTGGTAACGCAGACCAAAATCTCCCGAGATTTGCACCAGCTCTTCCGATATTTAGTCAGAGAATCAGCGGGGTATGCACATGGATCTGCGTAACTGGGTGGGACATCTTGGAGATTTAGATGAGATTTCCTGGAATTTGGAATTCGATCCCGTGAGATTTGCACCTGTATCTCTCTACTGGTCCCGAGATGTCCCAGTTTTTGATGGAAATCACCCAAGATTTGCCCCTGCATCTCACTCAGTTTGCGTGAGATCTCGTGAGATTGTGATAAGGTTTCCTGAGATTTGGAGTTTGATCACGTGAGATTTGACCTGTATCTCTCTACTGGTCCTAAGATCTCCCAGGATTTTGACAGAAATCATGCGAGATTTACCCCTGCATCTCACTTGGTATGAGCGAGATCTCACGAGATTTGGATGAGGTATCCCAGATTTGGAATTCCATCATGGGAGTATTCCACTTGTATCTCTGTACTCGTCCCGAGATCTCTCAGGATTTCAACAGAAATCACTCAAGATTTGCCCCTGCATCTCAGTGGCTATGAGCGAGGGTTTGTGAGAATTGCATGAGGTCTGCCAAGATTTTGAGTTAGAAACAAGATTCTGACACTTGGTTCTCCCTGGATGGACCCGCGATCTAAGACGATTTGGATGAATTCCATTCAATAGTAGGACTGAAATCTCGCAGGATTTGCTCCAGGATCCTGGTGACTCACACAGAGATCTCTGGAGAATGGCACGAGTTCTCCTGAGATTTGGTCACAGAATGGGCCAGGTTTGCCCTTGGATATCTGTAACTGGGCGGGACATCTGGAGATTTAGATGAGATTTCCCGATATTTGGAATTCAATCACATGAGATTTCCCCTTTTATCTCTCTACTGGTCCTGAGTTGTCCCAGTTTTTTGCCAGAAATCACACCAGATTTGCCTCTGCATCTCACTGGGTATGAGCGAAATCTCGCAAGATTTGCAAGAGGAATACGGAGATTTTGAGTTAGAAACAAGAGTCTGACACTTGGGTCTCCCTGGCTGGACCCACGATCTTAGATGCTATGGATTGAATTCCTTCGATAGTTGGACTGAAAACTGGAGGAATGGCCCCTGGATTCTGGTTATGCACACTGACATCTCTCGAGATTTGCACCAGTTCTCCCGAGATTTAGTCGGAGAATCGGCGGGGTATGCAATTGGATCTGCGTAACTGGGTGGGACATCTTGGAGATTTAGATGAGATTTCCTGGTATTTGGAATTGGATCCCATGAGATTTTCACCTGTATCTCTCTACTGGTCCTGAGAAGTCCCAAAATTTCCACAGAAATGACCTGAGATTTGCCCCTGCATCTCAGTGGGTTTGCATGAGGTCTCGCGAGATTTGGATGAGGTCTACCAAGATTCTGAGTTAGAAACAAGAGTCTGAGTCTTGGTTTCCCTAACAGGACCCGTGATATTAGACGATATGGATGAATTCCCTTCAATAGTTGGGCTGAAATCATGTAGGTTTGGCCCCTGGATTCTGGTAACGCAGACCAAGATCTCTCGAGATTTGCACCAGTTCACCCGAGATTTATTCGGAGAATTGGCAGGGTAGGCACTTGGATCTCGTAACTGGGTGGGACATCTTGAAGATTTAGTTGAGATTTTCTAGTATTTGGAGTTCAATAACATGAGATTTTCACCTGTATCTCTCTACTGGTCCAGAGATGTCCCAGACTTTGACGGAAATGACCCAAGACTTGCCCCTGCAACTCAGTGGGTTTGCGCAAGATCTTGCGAGATTTAGATGAATTTCCCAAGATTTGGAATTCGAGCATGTGAGATTTGCACCTGTATCTCTCTACTGGTCCTGAGATCCCTTAGGATTTGACGAAAATCACGCAAAATTTACCCCTGAACCTCACTGGGTATGCAGAAGATCTCCCGAGATTTGGATGAGGTCTCCCAATTTTTTGAGTTATAAAGGACACACTGATATTGGATCTCCCTGACTGGACCTGCTATCTAACAGGATTAAATGAATTCCCTTCGATATTTGGACTGAAATCTCGCAGATTTGCCCCTGGATCTCAGTGACTGAGACAGAGATCTGGGGACTTGGATGAGTTCTCCAGAGATTTGGGTGGAGAATGGGTGAGATGTGACCTTGGGACTCCGCAACTGGGTGGAAGATCTTTTGGGGTTTAGGTGAGATTTCGCGATATTTGGGATTTGATCACATGAAAATTATGGATGTATCTCTCTACTGGTCCCAAGATCTAGATTTTGACTGATATCACGGGATATTTGCCCCTGCATCTCACTGGGTATCAGCGAGACCTTGCGAGATTGGATGAGGTCTCCTGAGATTTTGAGTTAGAAACAAGAGACTGAAACCTGGGTCTCCATGACTGGACCCACGATCTAACAGGATTTGGAGGAATTTCCCTCAATATGTGGATGGAATTCTACCAGGATTTGCCCGAGGATCTCAGTGACTGAGACCATGACATCTGGAGATTTGGATGAGTTCTTCCGAGAATTGGACTGAGAATGGGCGGGGTTATACCTTGGATCTCCATAACGGGGCGGGAGATCTCCCGAGATTTTGATGAGGTTTCCTTGTATTTGGAATTCGATCACGTGAGATTTGCACCTGTATCTCTCTACTGGTCCCGAGATGTCCCAGGATTTCCATGGAAATGACTGAGATATGCCCCTGCATCTCAGTGGGTTTGTGCGAGATCTCGCAAGATTTGGATGATGTCTCCTGAGATCCTGAGTTAGAAACAAGATTCTGAGACTTGGGTCTCCCTGACGATATGGATGAATTCCCTTCGATAGTTGGACTGAAATCTCGTAGGATTCGCACCTGGATTCTGGTAATGCAGACAGAAATCTATCGAGATTTGCACGAGTTCTCCTGACATTTAGTCCTACAATCGACGGTGTTTGCACTTGGATTTCCAGAACTGGGCAGGACATCTAGGGAGATTTAGATGAGATTTCCTGGTATTTGGAATTCGATAACGTGAGATTTTCACCTGTCCCAAGATGTCCAGAGATTTCCATGGAAATGACCCGATATTTGCCCCTGCATCTCAGCGGGTTAGCACGAGATCTCATGAGATTTGGATAATGTTTCCAGAGATTTGGAGTTTGAGCACGTGAGATTTGAACCTGTACCCCTAAACCTAGCGTGAACCTGGCCCTGATTTGCCCCAACAGTAGGTCTGAAAGCACAAATGATCTTGGAGACCTGGGTAGTGCCAGAAGCATCAGGCCGCAACCCCGAAGGAATACCTGTCACTTGCACCCTCGGGATGTCTCCTGGGAGCATGAGTTTTACTCAAAACCTAAAAGGCCGCAACACGATCAGCATGCCCTTCAGGGCAAACCGGAAGCGCGAGCTTCGCCCTGAAGCTAGGCCCCAGGTCAGTC
>NW_022590316.1:14162-16794 GCF_004348235.1 Phoca vitulina | reverse complement strand
TTGTTCTTTGGGTGTTGAGTTTGATAAGTTCTTTTTAGATTTTGGATACTAGCTCTTTATCTGATATGTCATTTGCAAATATCTTCTGCCATTCTGTCAGTTGTCTTTTGGTTTTGTTGATGTGTATAATATTTTTTAAGGATACTTTCATTCACAGTTCAAGCATAAAGCAATAGTGTACAAACACCTTATTCTGGTTATTAGTTATATCTCAGGGGCGGGGAAGACAGATGGTGCAATTAAGGGGATGGACTCAAGGCATTTGTCATGTTTATTGCTTAACCTGGGTTATGGGTACACAAGGGTTTATTTTATAGCTTTCTGTAAAATTTAGTGTATTTGATATTTTTGATAAGTAACAAATAAAACGTTTAGGGGCTGAAGTTCTTTATCATAAATGTATATTAATTTTACCAAACAGTTAAAATATCCTTAACTACAGAGATGAAAATATCAATAATCAGCAATCCCACCATCAGTGGAAAAAAAGAGTAACACTTTGCTGTGTTCCATTCCTTTATCTTTAACTTGCTTGCATATATGCAAATACATTGTATATACATTACATCGACATTTCATAGAATTGTGATATCATATATGCAGTTTTTATGTTATCACTGTTTTATTAACTTTTGTAATTAATATTAAATCACTTGGTATGAAGACAGGATTTAACTTAGATTTTTTTAAAGATGTATTGTTTTAGAGCAGTTTTAAGTTCACAACAAAATTGAGGGGAAATTACTTCCTGCTCCCACACATGCATAACCACCTTCATTATCAACATCTTCAACCAGAGTGGTACATTTGTTCCCACTGATGAACCTACATTGATAAGTCATAATCACCCAAAGTCCATAGTTTATATTAGGGTTCACTGTTGGTGGCATACATTCCTTGGGTTTTGGCAGATATATAATGACATGCATCCATTTTTTAAATGTTGATTTTTATTGAACCTTTACAGCTGTACCTGTACCAGTCCTTGAACAATGCATCTTAATCCGTAGCCTTGGAAATGCCACACCTGTTTCATATTAAATAATGCAACTACCTTCTCCTGCTCATGAGCTTTCTACAGTCTTCCTTTAATCTGTATGTCAACCATTCTCTTCCCAGCAGTGATGAACTTACAGCACCACAGAACAATTACATTACCTGGCAATGTGAAGCCCACCTGCCCAACTCCCCTTTTGAATGGCTGGGAGGAGTAGTAATAATTAGAATGAATGACACAAAGATGTATTCAACACTGAAGGTGCTGAGCATTGTTCTGATTGTTTTCAATGTAGTGTTTCATTTAATCTTCCCTACAACTTTAAGGGACAGGTACCATCCTGATTCCCATGAAATACAAGAGAAAAGGTGACACTTGGAAAAAGGAACCTGCTTACTAAAGGTCATGCATCCTGCAACTAAAAGTGCCCATGGTCAAACCCATTCCCTGAACCAGTGTTCCTATATGTCTTCTTTGTTATGGCTGAGGCCAGCACAGGGGAAGTGACTCACCCGAGATACTGTGGTTTGGCATGGGCACAGGCCTCCTGAAGCAACTCTTCTGTCCAGTAGACCTTTTATTGGCTTGTTCCCATATATGCTCTCTTTTTCTGAGGCTCAGTTAGAAACTGCTCCACCAGTAACAAACTAGAAGGTAAAAGAAGGGAACAGGAAATCACTTGGAATAAAAGCAATTTATTTTCTTACCTTTCTCAAAATTCCTTGCTTAATTCATCCCACAACACAGGAATGACACCAAAGCTCATGCACCAGGTAAATGTCTGTACATTTCTCTCCCTTGACTACATTTCTGGATACTCTCTATGAGAGATATGCTCTTTGGTTTCTTTAAGTGTCAATTCTTTTGTGAGAGGTGGGGAGGCAGACTGGGCAGTACTAATGTTTATCCAAGTCCTACAATGTGCCAGATGTTTCTATAGGTTTTCTCCGTTTCTCCTCACCAGAGTTCTGTGAGGAATGTATTGTTATTCCCACTTTACAGATGATCAAAATAGGCCCACAGAGCACTATGCTTTTCTAGAGTCATACATCGACTCAGGAGCAAGAATGAGGTTTTCTCTCTCTCGCTCCCCACAATATACCCATCAGCTTCCCTTTGCGAGGTTGGGTTTCCAAAGCTTAAGAACTGATTGTTTTAAACTTTCCTAGAATTATGACCACATGGTTATTCAATGTGATATTGATTATAGAGATGAAACCTTGTGCCAGGAGGCCCAGGTGTACAAACCACATGGTCCAGCTGGTCTCTGAGGTGTTAAGCAAGGTCAATGTGACAGCAGAGCTGTTTGCTCTTTTTGGGGGGTGATCTGAGAAAAGGTTGTTGACATTTACACAGGGACTTTAATGATTGGGTACTTTATACTTTAACTTAATCCTTACAGCTACTCAAGTTGCTGTTCATTGTTGACATTATTCAGATTAGGGTACAGAAGTTATGAGAATTGAGGTAACTTTCCCCCGGGGAAAATAACCTTGTAAATTAATGCTCAGGAGCTTAAAACCTAAAATTACACAAAGCGTCAGTGTTTTTCTGCTCTGTGATGTGGGCAAGGAGTCAATGGGACCTTTACTCCTTTTATACTTCAATGTATATATATATACAGATATGTATATA
>NW_022590316.1:0-14152 GCF_004348235.1 Phoca vitulina | reverse complement strand
TATACAGATGGTGTTAGCAAAATTTAAAAGTACAAAGTATATAAAAAGGTGGGAGAAAATATTTGGAAGACACATTGTAGGTATGGGGTTAACATCTTCAATCTTTCAATCAACAGAGAAATGAGCCAAAGATTACAACAGAGAATGCTCATTGAAAGCAACATAAATGCCCCATAAAATCCTTAAAAACATGCCCAACCATATAACTGATGAAATGCCAAATGAGCTCTCATTCGAAGTGAAACAGGTAAATACCAACACAATATGTAGAGAGTGATCACAAGTTTGTAAAATATATAATTTAGGATAAATATCTGTGCATTTTATTAGGATATATACCGGAAAAAAAACAACAGAATATGCACCAAATAATTAATAATGAGTATCTTCTAGTTGGTGTGGGAGTCCTGGCAGAAGATTAATATCCTGATATATTAATTTGGCTAAGTGAATAAAAATCCCCAAAATGTTATTTTTAAATACTGGTTATGAAACAGTCTTCAATAAAATAATGACCCTTATTCTGAAATGACTGTTTTCCTTCTTCTTTCTTATTTTAAAGTATACAATTCGTATTAAGAGCTGCAATATTTAAATGTCTACAACCCTGTGCTGAGAAGGCCAGTGAACGAAACTGCCTAGGGTCAGAGCAGAGTCCACAATGTACACAGATGTAATGCCCCTAGAACAGTGGTCTGGATCTCAGAAGTAAGACCTGGGTGCCAGTATATGTCACCTCCCTAAAGGCAGAAGGGACCAGTCACAGTTCAGTAGTGTAAGTCCAGGGGGAAAAGAGGCAGATACGGGATCAGTGCAGAGGGAGGGTTCTGTACAGACACAACACATTTGCAACATAATTTACAGACATAATTAATATACCATTAATTTCCATATAAGGAAATCTGAGTAGCTGAAAGAGTCATGTTCACATGTACCAACAGATAATTCAAGGAAGAAAAATGAATGGCAATCAGACATGTGTAAAATTGCTCAATCACACCAAAAACTAAATGAAAATAAATGTAATGGAAGCATTGGGATATATAAATATGTAAACAAGGTATAGAACCTAATGTACAACACGACCTAATTTTTGGAAAATTTCTCTTTTCATAAGAACATACATATGTCATATTTTAAATGATAAACAATTCCACACAAATATATATGGGGAATATTAACAAATATATTGACTGGTTATTTTGAGGTGGGACATAGAAGTTGAAGAGGGGAGATACAAGATAATTCCTCTCACAAATGCGTATTTCTTCTGTGTTTCCAAGGACTTGGGGGAGCACGTGCACTGATTTTACAAAATAAGAGAAAATTATGACAGCATAAGATAAACCTAGTTGTGTTTTTATTTACAAAACTAATGCTGAAAAATATATTTCTGGACATTAAATGTGTTAAATATATTACAAAATAAAAAGGCTACACTCAACTTTATATTTATAACCACACACATACGTGCATTCCTTTGTTTGAGAGAAGGGCCAAAGAAAACATCCTGTTACAGAAGTTAATATCCACGGGCTCTGCATCATCGCTTAATACTTCCTGTGCCATATAAACCCCAGAAAGTTTTCTCCAGAGGGCTTCCACAGGGAAAGCCTTTTTTCCTTCTCTCCCTCTTTTTCAGGCCTCTTGCTCAAGTGAGGCCAAATTGCAATTCTGGATTTGGTCACCAGATGGCACGATCTTCCAATTAAATTTTATTTTCCAATGGGAAAAAAATTCATTTGGCAGGATGAACAAATTCTGCTTTGAATGGAGGTTATGAAACAGCATGTAAAATAAAATCATGATTAATTCCTTAATTCAGCAATAAACACTTTTCATAACACTCCTTCAAAATTTTGATAATGAATTGACAATGCTAAATGAGTTCATCATAAAAATAAGATTTAAAGATTAAAAGATGTATGAAAAATTAGAGTGGAAATTATTCACATTTACTAAAACACATACCAGGAACTCTCTTGAATCATAAAAGACATAAATAAATGAAAAGAAAAAGACATAAATAAATGAAAAAACAGGAAAGACATAAATAAATGAAAACCAAAAATCTCATAGAAAACTATAGGAATGCAAATAAATTTATGAAAAGATATCCAATAACAATAAACCTATGAATAAAAGTTCTGGTAATTTTATCCTCAGTTAAAAAAGATAAATTGCAAGATAAGGTTTGCTGCCACCCTAGTCTTACAAAAAAGTGTGTATATCTACTCATACATATTGTGCATCTGCATGTATATTGCACATATACATTTGAGAAAAGCATCTGCAGAATATGTTTCACATCATTAACAAAGGATAGCTCAGCAGGATGAAAGGAGGAAGATACAAGATCATTTTATTTTCCATGTATATATAACTATATTGTTTGATTTCTTTCAATTACAAACATACATTAGTTTTTCTTTTCTTTTTTCTTTAAATTCAAGTTAGTTAACGTATAGTGTAGTACTGGTTTCAGGAGTAGAATTTAGTGATTCATCACTTATATATAACACCCAGTTCTCATCCCAGCAAGTGCCCTCTGTAATACCCATCAACCATTTATCACGTCCCCCCACTTACCACCCCTCAAGCAACCCTGTTTGTTCTCTTAACTATAGAGTCTCCTATGGTTTGCTTCCCTCTCTGTTTTTATCTTATTTTACTTTTCATTCCCTTCCCCTATGTTCATCTGTTTTGTTTCTTATGTTCCACATACAAGTGAAATCATGTAATACTTGTCTTTCTCTGACTGACTTATTTTGCTTAGCATAATACCTTCTAGTTCCAACCACATTGATGCAACTGGCAAGATTTCATTCTTTTTTATGGCTGAGTAATATTCCATTGTATATACATATTCCACTTCTTTGTCCATTCTTCAGTTGATGGACATTTGGGCTTTTTCCATAATTTGGCTATTGTTGATACTGCTGCTATAAACATTGGGGTGCATGTGTCCCTTCGAATCAGCACTTTTGTATCCTTTGGACAAATATCTAGTAGTGCAACTGCTGGTCACAGGGTAGTTCTATTTTCAACTTTTTGAGGAATCTCCATACTGTTTTCTAGAGTGGCTGTACCAGTTTGCATTTCCAGTAACTGTGCAAAAGGGTTCCCCTTTCTCTGCATCCTCACCAACATCTCTTGTTTTCTGAGTTCTTAATTTTAGCCATTCTGCCAGGTGTGAGATGGTATCTCATTGTGGTTTTGATTTGTATTTCCCTGATGATGAGTGATGTTGAGCATTTTTTTCTGTGTCTGTTAGTTATTTCTATGTCTTCTTTGGAGAAATGTTTATTCATGTCTTCTGCTCATTTCTTAACTGGGTTATTTATTTTTTGGGTGTTGATTTTGATGAGTTCTTTATAGATTCTCAATACTAGCCCTTTATCCAATATGCGATTTGCAAATATCTTCTTCCATTCCATTGGTTGACTTTCAGTTTTGTCGATTGTATCCTTCACTGTGCAGCAGTTTTATCTTGATGATATTCCCATAGTTCATTTTTGCTTTTGTTTCCCTTGCCTCAGGAGACGTGTCTAGTAAGAAGTTGCTGAGGCCAAGGTCAAAGAGGTTGCTGCCTGTGTTCTCCTCTAGGATTTTGATGGTTTCCCAACTTACATTAGGTCTTTCAACCATTTTGAAGTTATTTTAGTGTAGGGTGTAAGAAAGTGTCCAGTTTCATTCTTCTGCATGTAGCTGTATAGTTTTCCTAACAGCATTTGTTAAAGAGACTGTCTTTTTTCCATTGGATATTCTTTCTTGCTTCATCGAAGATCAGTTGATCAAATAGTTGTTGTCCATTTCTGGGTTCTCTATTCTGTTCCATTGATCTATGTGTCTGTTTTTGTGCCAGTAGCATACTGTTTTAATGGTTACAGCCTTGTAATATAGCTTGAAGTCCAGAATTGTGATGCCACCAGCTTTGGTTTTCTTTTTCAACATTACTTTGGGTATTTGGGGTCTTTTCTGGTTCCATACAAATTCTGGGATTGTTCTAGCTCTGTGAAAGATGCTGGTGGTATTTTGATAGTGGTTGCATTGAATGTGTAGATTGCTTTGGGTAGTATAGACATTTTAACAATATATGTTCTTCCAGTCCATGAGCATGGAGCATTTTTCCATTTCTTTGTGTCTTCTTCAGTTTCTTTCATAAGTGTTCTAAAGTTTTCAGCATACAGATCTTTTACCTCTTTGGTTAAGTTTATTCCTAGTATCTTATGGTTTTTGCTGCAATTATACATGGGATTGATTCCTTGATTTCTCTTTCTGCTGCTTCATTATTGGTGTATAGGAATGCAACAGATTTCTGTATGTTGATTTTATATCTTGCCACTTTGCTGAATTCATGTATCAGTTCTAGCAATTTTTTTGTAGAGTCTTTCAGGTTTTCTACATACAGTATCATGTCATTTGTGAGGAGTGAATTTTGACTTCTTTCTTGCCGAATTGGATGCCTTTTATTTCTTTTTTGTTGTCTGATTGCTGAGGCTAGGACTTCCAGTACTATGTTGAGCAACAGTGGTGAGATTGGACATCCCGGTAATGTTCTTGATCTTAGGGGAAAAGCTCTGTTTTTCCCCATTGAGGATAATATTAGCTGTGGGTCTTTCATATATGGCCCTTATGATGTTTAGGTTTGTTCCTTCTATCCCTACTTTCTTGAGGGTCTTTATCAAGAAAGGATGCTTTATTTTGTTAAATGCTTTTTCTGCATCTATTGAGAGGATCATATGGTTCTTATCATTTATTTTATTAATGTAGTGTATCACATTGATTGTTTTGTAGATACTAAATCACCCATGAAGCCCAGGAATACATCCCACTTGATCATGGTGAATTATCTTTTTAATATGCTGTTGGATTCAATGAGCTAGTATCTTGTTGTGAATTTTTGCATCCATGTTCATCAGGGTTATTGGTCTGTAACTCTCCTTTTTAGTGGGATCTTTTTCTGGTTTTAGGATGGAGGTAATGCTGGCCTCATAGAATGAGTTTGGAAGTTTTCCTTCCATTTCTATTTTTTGAAACAGCTTCAGAAGAATTGGTCTTAATTCTTCTTTAAATGTTTGTTAGAATTCCCCTGGACTCTTTTTTGTTGGGAGATTTTTTATTACTGTTTTGATTACTGCTTCAATTTCTTTGCTGGTTATGGATCTGTTCAAATTTTCTATCTCTTCCCATTTCAGTTTTGGTAGTTTATATGTTTTTAGGAATTTATCCATTTCTTCCAGATTGCCAATTTGTTGGCATATAATTGCTCATAACATTCTCTTATAATTGTATTTCTGCAGTGTTGGTTGTGTCTCTCCTCTTTCATTTGTGATTTTATTTATTTGGGTCTTTCTCTTTGTTTTGATAAGTCTGGCTAGGGGTTTATCAATTTTGAAAATTCCTTCAAAGAACCAGCTCCTAGTTTTACTGATCTGTTCTACTTTTTTTTTGTTTGATTTCTATATAATTTATTTCTGCTCTGATCTTATTTCCCTTCTTCTGCAGGTTTTAGGTTTTATTTGCTGTTCTTTTTCCAGCTCCTTCAGGTGTAAGGTTAGGTTGTGTATTTAATACTTTTCTTGCTTCTTGAGGAAGGCAGTATTGTTATATACTTTCCCCTTATGATCACCTTTGCTGTGTCCCAAAGGTTTTTGACTGTGGTATTTTCATTTGCTTCCTTGTTTTCTGTATTTCTTCTTTAATTCCCTGGTTAATCCATTCATTCTTTAGTAGAACATCCTTTAACCTCCATGTACTTGTTGTCTTTCCAAATTTTTTCTTGTGGTTGACTTCAAGTTTCATAGTGTTGTCATCTGAAAATATGCATGGTATGATCTCAATCTTTTTGTACTGGTTTAAGCCTGATTTGTTACCCAGTATGTGATCTATTCTGGAGAATGCCCTATGTGCACTCGAAAAGAATGTGTATTCTTCTGCTTTAGGATGAAATGCTCTGAATATATCTGTTAAGTCCATTTGGTCCAGTGTCATTCAAAGCCAATGTTTCCTTGTGGATCTTCTGCTTAGATGATCTGTACATTGCTGTGAGTGAGTTGTTAATGTCTCCTACTATTATTGTAGTATTATCAATGAGTTTCTTTAAGTTTGTTATCAATTGGTTTATATATTTGGCTGTTTCAAGGTTGGGTGCATAAATATTTACAATTGTTAAACCTTCTTTTTGGATAGACCCTTTTATTATGATATAGTGCCCTTCTTCATCTCTTTACAATCTTTGGTTTAAAATACAGCTTGTCTGATATAAGTATGGCTACTCCAAATTTCTTTTGATGTCCATTAGCATGATAGATGTTTCTCCACCCCCTCACTCTCAATCTGGAGGTGTCTCTGGATCTAAAATGAGTCTCTTGCAAGCAGCGTATAGATAGGTCTTATTTTTTTATCCATTCTGATACCCTGTATCTTTTGATTGGAGCATTGAGTCCATTTGCATTCAGAGTAATTACTGAGAGATATGAATTTAGTACCATTGTATTACCTGTAAAGTTGCTGTTCCTGTAGATTGTCTCTGTTCCTTTCTAGTATTTGTTACTTTTTTGGTCTCTCTTTCCTGCTCAGAGGGTCCCCTTTAATATTTCTTGCAGAAATATTAATTTCTTTCAAGCCCAGAAGGTATTCTTATTACTGTTGTTCTAAATTCTTGTTCAGATATATTGCTTATATCTGTTTTGAGCAAATCCCTGGCTGTGATTTTTTCTTGAACTTTCTTTTGGGGAAAATTCCTCCATCTTGTCATTATGTTTAGGTTTCTGTCCTTTACACGTTATGAAGGCTTGTTATGTGTCTTGCTCCTGAGAGTAATTCTATATAAGAAAGGGTCCTACACTGTGCAGGGCCGGGAGCTTCAGGAAGTGTTTCTGATGTATGCTGTGTGCTCTGATCTGTTGTGTTTTGGCTGTTGTTTCTCACATGTCAGTCCTCTGCAGAGTTCCTCCTTGCTTGCAGTGGGGAGTGTTTAGACCTTTAACTAGGTGTGCTTTGATTTGTTTGTTAAGATAAGACTGATAAAATACCTGATCAAGAAAAAGAGAAAAGAAAAAGAACAAGCAAGCAAACAAACAAAAAAGTATAAGCTTGATTCCAAAGAAAAAGAAGGAAAACAGAAAGAGGAAAATAAAAAGCCTGATCTAAAAAATGAGAAAAGGAAAGAAACAAATAAGCCAACAAGTTAACAAAAACTATAAGCCTGATGCCTAAGTAAAAAAATTTAATTAAAAAAATAAAGATATTCCATGTTCATGGATTGGAACAATAAACATTGTTAAAATGTCTATGCTGCCCAGAGCGATGTACACTTTCAATGCAATGCCTATCAAAATACTATTGACATTTTTCACAGAGCTGGAACAAACAATCCTAAAATTTGTATAGAAGCAGAAAAGACCCCAGATTGTCAGGGGAATGTTGAAAAAGAAAACCAAAGTTGGGGGCATCACAATACCTGACTTCAAGCTATATTAGAAAGGTTGATCATCAAGACGGCATGGTACTGGCACCAAAACAGACACATAGATCAATGGACTAGAATAGAGAGCCCAGAAATGGACCCTCAACTCTGTCATCAACTAATCTTCGACAAAGCTGGAAAGAATATCCAATAGAAAAAAGGCAGTCTCTTCAATAAATGGTGCTAGAAAAATTAGAAAACCACATGCATAAGAATGAACCTTGACCATTCTCTTACACCATTCACAAAGATAAACTCAAAATGGATAAAAGATCTAAATTTGAGACAGGAATCCATCAAAATCCTAGAGGAGAACACAGACAGCAACCTCTTCGACCTTGGACAAAGTCACTTCTTACAAGATACCTCTCTAAAAGCAAGGGAAACAAAAGCAAAAATGAACTATTGGGACTTCATCAAGATAAAAAGTTCTGCACAGCAAAGGAAACAATCAACAAAACTAAAAGGCAACCTACGGAATGGGAGAAGATATTTGCAAATGACATTACAGATAAAGGGTTGTTATCCAGGATCTATAAAGAACTTCTCAAACTCAACACCCCAAAACCAAATACTCCAGTCAAGAAATGGGCAGAAGACATAAACAGACACTTCTCCAAAGAAGACATAGAAATAACCAGCAAACACATGGGAAAATGCTCCACATTACTTGCCATCAGGGAAATTCAAATCAAAACCACAATGAGGGAGGAGGAGCAAGATGGCGGAGGAGTAGGAGACCTAAATTTCCTCTGGTCCCAAGAATTCAGCTAGATAGGAATCAAACCATTCTGAACACCTATGAACTCAACAGGAGATCGAAGAAAAGAATAGCAGCAACTCTCTGAACAGAAAAGCGACCACTTTCTGGAAGGTAGGATGTGTGGAGAAGTGAATCCAAGGTGATATTCGGGAAAATAGACCAGGGGGGGAGGGAGCCTCCATCAGCGGGTTACCGGCAAGTGATAGAGCAGCAGAGCACAAAATCGGAACTTTTAGAAGTCTGCTCCGCTGAGGGACCTTGCTCCAGTGGCTAAGAGGGGGCTGGAATGCTCACTGGGAGAGTGTGCTCTCAGGACCCTCGGGGTCACAGAAAGACTGGGGGTGCTTGAGTGTGGCAGACCTCCCAGGTATCAGAGCAGGGAAGCCGGCTGCAAAGAGGAGCCGAGGAGTGGGCTCGCAGCTCAGGGTTGCCATAAACTGTGATCCGCAGCACAGTCGGGCCACTACTCCTTCAGCAGGGACCCAACAAGCGGCATATCCGGGGAGACTCCCCTTCCTCCCACGGGAGGAGCGGCGCGGGAGCGCACTGCAGGGATCTGCTGGGTTTGGAGACTCCACAGGGGTCGTGTGCCAGAGATAGAAATGCTTTGTCACAGGCCAGGTGAGCATGGAGTGCGGCCGGAGACTGGGGAGACGGGAGTGATTGACTGCTTTTCTCTGGGGGCTCGCTGAGGAGTGGGGCCCTGAGTTCTTGGCTCTTCCCGAGGGAGATTGGGAGGCCGCCATTTTCACTCTTGTCCTGCAAGGCTGTATGGAAATCTTGCAGGGAACAAAAGCTACCAAGAGCAAACCCGAGCAGATTAGTTAGCCCGGCCCCCGGCAAGGGCGGGGCAATTCCGCTTCGGGCAAAGACATTCGAGAATCACTACAACAGGCCCCTCCCCCAGAAGATCAGCAAGAACAGCCAGCCAAGACCAAGTTTACTGACCAATGAGAATAGCAGAACTCCAGCATTCGGGGAATACAGCACATAGAATTCATGGCTTTTTTCCCATAATTCTTTAGTCTTTCAAAGTTGATTTTTTAAATTTTCTTTGTTTCTTTTTCTATTTTTTTTTTGAATTTTTCTTTTTCCCTTTTTCAACCAACATCTTATCAATCCCTTTTTTTAAAAACTCTTTTTTATTTTTCATTTTTAGAGTCATATTCTATCTCTTCATTGTAGTTAACCATATTTTTGGTATATACACAAGTTGTTCTCTCTTTAAAATTTTGGGATACAGTTTCTTCTAACAGACCAAAATATACCCTAAATCTCTAGTGTATGGCTTGTTCCAGTCTCCTGCCTGATCACATTCTCTCCCTTTTTTTGTTCTTTTTTTAATTACTCTTCTTTCTTTTTTCAACCAACTTCTTATCTTATCAATTCCTTTTATAAAATCTTTTATAATTCTCATCTTTACACTCATATTCCATCCCTTCATTGTATTTACCCTTATTTTCGTACATATATAAGTTTTGCTTTCATTAAAATTTTGGGAGGCAGTTTCTTCTAACAGAACAAAATATGCCCCAAATCTAGTGTGTGGGCCCTGATCTATTCACCAGCCTGATCATATTTGATCATATACTTTTTCTTTCTTTTCCTTTTTCTTTTTTTTTTTTCTTTCCCTTTCTTTTCCCCTTTCTTTTCCCCAGGTTCAGGTCTCTTCTGATCTGTTTAGTGTATATTTTTCTGGGGTTGTTGTTACCCTGTTAGCATTTTGTTCTCTCATTCATCTGTTCTTCTCTGGACAAAATGACAAGGCAGAAAAACTCACCTCAAAAAAAAGAACACGAGGCAGTACCAACTGCCAGGGACCTAATCAATACGGACATTAGTAAGATGTCAGAAATAGAGTTCAGAATGACGATTATAAAGATACTTGCTGGGCTTGAAAAAAGCATGGAAGATACTAGAAAAACCCTTTCTGGAGAAATAAAAGAACTAAAATCTAACCAAGTTGAAATAAAAAAGGCTATTAATGAGGTGCAATCAAAAACGGAGGTGCTAACTGCTAGGATAAATGAGGCAGATGAGAGAATTAGTGATATAGAAGACCAAATGATGAAGAATAAAGAAGCTGAGAAAAAGAGAGATAAACAACTACTGGATCATGAGGGCAGAATTCGAGAGATAAGTGATACCATAAGACAAAACAATATTAGAAAAATGGGGATCCCAGAAGAAGAAGAAAGAGAGAGGGGGGCAGAAGGTATATTGGAGCGACTTATAGTGGAGAACTTCCCTAATTTGGGGAAGGAAACAGGCATCAAAATCCAGGAGGCACAGAGAACCCCACTCAAAATCAATAAAAATAGGTCAACACCCTGACATCTAATAGTAAAACTTACAAGTCTCAGAGACAAAGAGAAAATCCTGAAAGCAGCTCGGGACAAGAGGTCTGTAACCTACAATGGTAGAAACATTAGATTGGCAACAGACCTATCCACAGAGACCTGGCAGGCCAGAAAGGACTGGCATGATATATTCAGAGAACTAAACGAGAAAAATATGCAGCCAAGAATACTATACCTAGCTAGGCTGTTATTGAAAATAGTAGGAGAGATACAAAGCTTCCAGGACAAACAAAAACTAAAAGAATCGCAAACACAAAACCAGCCCTACAAGAAATATTGAAAGGGGTCCTCTGAGCAAAGAAAGAGCCTAAAAGTAACATAGCCCAGAAAGGAACACAGACAATGTACAGTAACAGTCACCTTACAGGCAATACAATGGCACTACATTCATATCTTTCAATAGTTACCCTGAATATAAATGGGCTAAATGCCCCAGTCAAAAGACACAGGGTATCAGACTGGATAAAAAAACAAGACCCATCGATATGCTGCCTGCAAGAGACTCATTTTAGACCCACAGACACCTCCAGTTTGAATGTGAAGGGGTGGAAAACCATTTACCATGCTAATGGACATCAAAAGGGGTGGCAATCCTCATATCAGAGAAATTAGATTTTAAACCAAAGACTATAATAAGAGATGAGGAAGGACACTACATCCTACTTAAAGGGTCTATCCAACAAGAAGATCTAACAATTGTAAATATCTATGCCCCTAACATGGGAGCAGCCAATTATATAAGCCAATTAATGACAAAATCAGAGAAACACATCAACAACAATACAATAATCGTAGGGGACATTAACACCCCCCTCACAGAACTGGACAGATCATCTAAGCAAAAGATCAACAAGGAAATAAAGACTTTAAAGGACACACTGGACCAGATGGACTTCACAGATATATTCAGAACATGCTATCCTAAAGTAACAGAATACACATTCTCCTCTAGTTCCCATGAAACATTCTCCAGAATAGATCACATCCTGGGTCACAAATCAGGTCTGAACCAGTACTAAAATTTAGGATCCTTCTCCCCATATTTTTGAACCACAGTGCCTTGAAACTAGAACTCAATCACAAGAAGAAAGTCGGAAAGAACTCAAGTACATGAAGGCTAAAGAGCATCCTACTAAATAATGAATGGGTCAACCAGGAAATTAAAGAAGAATTAAAAAAATTCATGGAAACAAATGAAAATGAAAACACAACTGCTCAAAATCTTTGGGATGCAGCAAAGGTGGTCCTAGGAGGAAAGTATTATAGTAATACAAGCCTTTCTCAAGAATCAAGAAAGGTCTCAAATACACAACCTAACCGTACACCTAAAGGAGCTGGAGGAAGGACAGCAAATAAAGCCTACACCCAGCAGGAGAAGAGAAATAGTAAAGATTAGAGAAGAAATCAATGAAATAGAAACCAAAAGAACAGTAGAACAGATCAATGAAACCAAGAGCTGGTTCTTTGAAAGAATTAATAAGATTGATAAACCCCTGTGCAGACTTATCAAAAGAAAAGGGAAAGGACCCAAATAAATAAAATCATGAATGAAAGAGGAGAGATCACACCCAACACCAAAGAAATACAAAAAATTATAAGAACACATTATGAGCAAATATAGGCCAGCAAATTAGATAATTTGGAAGAAATGGATGCATTCCTAGAGATGTATAACTACCAAAACTGAACCAGGAAGAAATAGAAAACCTGAACAGACCCATAATCAGTAAGGAAATTGAAGTGGTAAACAAACGTCTCCCAAAAAACAAGGGCCCAGGGCCAGATGGCTTCCTAGGGGAATTCTACCAAACATTTAAAGAAGAATTAATACCTATTCTTCTGAAACTGTTCCAAAACATAGAAAGGGAAGGAAAACTTCCAAACTCATTTTATGAGGCCAGCATTACCTTGATCCCCAAACCAGACAAAGACCCCATCAAAAAGGAAAATAACAGACCAATATCCCTGATGAACATGGATGCAAAAATTCTCACCAAAATAAGAGCCAGTGGAATCCAACAGTACATTAAAGGGTTATTCACCACGACCAAGTGGGATTTATTCCTGGGCTGCAAGGTTGGTTCAACATCTGCAAATCAATCAATGTGATACAGTACATTAATAAAAGAAAGAAAAAGAACTATATGATCCTCTCAATAGATGCAGAAAAAGCATTTGACAAAGTACAGCATCCTTTTTTGATTAAAACTCTTCACAGTGTAGGGATAGAAGGTACATACCTCAATATCATAAAAGCCATCTTTGAAAAATCCACAGTGAATGTCATTCTCAATGGGGAGAAAATGAGAGCTCTCCCCCTAAGGTCAGGAACATACCAGGGATGTCCACTATCACAACTGCTATTCAACATAGTACTAGAAGTCCTAGCCTCAGCAATCAGACAACAAAAAGAAATAAAAGACATCCAAATATGCAAAGAAGAAGTCAAATTTTCACTCTTTGCAGATGATATGATACTTTATGTGGAAAACCCAAAAGACTCCACCCCAAAACTTCTAGAACTCATACAGGAATTCAGTAAAGTGGCAGGATATAAAATCAATGCACAAAAATCAGTTGCATTTCTATATACCAACAAGACAGAAGAAAGAGAAATTAAGGAGTCAATCCCATTTACAATTGCACCCAAAACCGTAAGATACCTGGGAATAAATCTAACCAAAGAGGCAAAGAATCTGTACTTGGAAAACTACAGAATACTCATGAAAGAAACTGAAGAAGACACAAAGAAATGGAAAAACGTTCCACGCTCATGGATTGGAAGAACAAATATTGTGAAAATGTCTATGCTACCTAGAGCAATCTACACATCTAATGCAATCCCTATCAAAATACCATCCACTTTTTTCAAAGAAATGGAACAAATAATCCTAAAATGTGTATGGAATCAGAAAAGACCCCGCATAGCCAGAGGAATGTTGAAAAAGAAAAAGCAAAGCTGGTGGCATCACAATTCCAGACTTCAAGCTCTATTACAAAGCTGTAATCATCAAGACAGTATGGTACTGGCACAAAAACAGACACATAGATCAATGGAACAGAATAGAGAGCCCAGAAATGGACCCTCAACTCTATGGTCAACTGATCTTCGACAAAGCAGGTAAGAATGTCCAATGGAAAAAAAAGACAGTCTCTTCAACAAATGGTATTGGGAAAATTGGACAACCACATGCAGAAGAATGAAACTGGACCATTTCCTTACACCACACACAAAAATAGACTCAAAATGGAGGAAAGACCTAAATGTGAGACAGGAGTCCATCAAAATACTGGACGAGAACACAGGCAGCAACCTCTTCAACCTCAGCTGCAGCAACTTCTTCCTAGACACACTGCCAAAGGCAAGGGAAGCAAGGGCAAAAATGAACTATTGGGACTTCATCAAGATAACAAGCATTTGCACAGCAAAGGAAACAGTCAACAAAACCAAAAGGCAACCGGCAGAATGGGAGAAGATATTTGCAAATGACATATCAGATAAAAGGCTAGCATCCAAAATCTAAAAAGAACTTATCAAACTCAACACCCAAAGAACAA
>NW_022590315.1:0-16827 GCF_004348235.1 Phoca vitulina | reverse complement strand
TTAAAAAAAAAAAGAAAGAAAGAAAAAAGGGAGAGAATGTGATCAGGCAGGGGAGTAGAAAAAAAACCATACACTAGAGATTTAGAGTATATTTTGATCTGTTAGAAGAAACTATCTCAAGATTTTAAAGAGAGAACAACTTTAATATATATGCCAAAAATACGAGTAACTACTATGAAGGGATAGAATATGACTTTAAAAATGAAAAATAAAAATGTTTTTTTTTTAAAAAGGGATTGATAAGATGTTGGTTGAAAAAGGGAAAAAGAAAAATTCAAAAAAAAAGAAAAAAGGAAAAAAAAAAGACAGTTAAAAAAAATAATTAACTTTGAAAGACTAAAGAATCATGGTAAAAAAGCCATGAATTCTATGTGCAGTATTCCCCTAGCGCTGGAGTTCTGCCGTTCTCATTGTTCGGTAAACTTGGTCTTGGCTGGCTGTTCTCGCTGATCTTCTGGGGGAGGGGCCTGTTGCCGTGGTTCCCAAATGTCTTTGCCGGAGGCAAAATTGCCCGGCCCTTGCCGGTCCGGGCTAAGTAATCTGCTCGGGTTTGCTCTCCGGAGCTTTTGTTCCCTGCAAGCTTTCCGTACAGCTTTGGAGGCGGAGAGGGAAAATGGTGGCCTCCCAGTCTCCGCCCCGGCGGAGCCGAGAACTCGGGGTCCCGCTCCTCAGCGAGCCCCCAGAGAAAAGCAGTCAGTCACTCCCGTCTCCCCGGTCTCCGGCCACACTCCGCGCTCACCCGGCCTGTGACCGCGCCTTTCTATCTGGCACCCGACCCCGGGTGGAGTCTCCAAACCCAGCAGATCCCCGCGGTGCGCTCCCGCACCTCTCCTCCCGGGGGAAGAAGGTGAGTCTCCCCGGATCTGCCGCTTGTTGGGTCCCTGCTGGAGGAGCAGTGGCCCGACTGTGCCGCGGATCACGGTTTATGGCAACCCCGAGCTGAGAGCCCGCGCCTGGGCTCCGTCTCTGCAGCCGGCTTCCCTGCTCCGATACCTGGGAGCTCTGCCACACTCAGGCACCCCCGGTCTTTCTGTGACCCCGAGGGTCCTGAGACCACACTGTCCCGCGAGGGTTCCACCCACCACTTAGCCACCAGAGTGACGTCCCTCAGCGGAGCAGACTTCTAAAAGTTCCGATTTTGTGCTCGGAGGCTCTATCACTTGCCAGAAGCGGCCGATGGAGGCCCCTCCCCCGCCGTCTATCCTCCCGAATAATGCCTCAGATTCACTTCTCCGCACGTCCTACCTTCCAGAAAGTGGTCGCTTTTCTGTTCAGAGAGTTGTTGCTATTCTTTTCTTCGATCTCCTGTTGAGTTCGTAGGTGTTCAGAATGGTTTGATCCCTATCCAGCTGAATTCCTGAGAGGAGACGAAATCCAGGTCTCCTACTCCTCCGCCATCTTCAGAATTTTTCGCATATTGTATTTCTATGAACTGATACAAAAATCATGATCTAGGTCTTCTGGGATTTGAGCCCTATTACACATGTCTTCATCTTGAAACAAAGGATCCTTATATGCAGAGAATGTCTCTCAGCTAAAGAGCTTTCTTAGGGCCAGTTTTATGTCTCTGTTCCTCAGACCATAGATGAAGGGGTTCAGCATGGGTGTGACCACCGTGTACATCACTGAAGCTATGGCAGTTGTCCTGGAGTTTTGTGAAGCAGCAGAACTAAGATACACCCCAAAGCCTGTACCATAGAACAAGGAGACAACCAAGAGGTGAGACCCACACGTGGAAAATGCTTTATACTTGCCCCCAGAAGATGAAATTTTCAGAATGGAGGTTACAATTCTAGAATAAGAAGAAAGGATACCAATGAGTGGAATAAAACCCAGAAGTCCACTTGCAAGATAAATCGCCAGGTTATTGAAGAAGGTATCAGAACAAGCAAGTTGGATCACCTGATTAAGTTCACAGAAAAAGTGAGGGATTTCCAACTGGGTACAAAAAGACAATTGCAAAACCATTAAGTCTTGTAATAGAGAGTCCAGAACACTCAAAACCCAGCATACCAGAAGCAGGATGCCGCAGAACTTGGGGTTCATGATGACCATGTAGTGCAGCGGGTGACAGATGGCCACAAACCGGTCATAGGCCATCACTGTCAAGAGAAAGTTGTCTAATCCTGCCAAAAGCATGAAAAAATACATCTGGCTGAGGCAGCCTGCATAGGTGATCACTTTGCTCTGTGTCTGAATGTTCCACAGCATCTTGGGGATGGTGGTGGAGGTGAAATGGATGTCTACAAAGGACAGGCTGGAGAGGAAGAAGTACATGGGCATGTGGAGGTGGGAGCCCATGACAATGGCCAGGATGATGAGCAGGTTCCCACCGAAGGTGACAAGGTACATGGACAGGAACAGCCAAAAGAGGAGAGGCTGCAGCTCTGCCTCTTCTGAAAGTCCCAGGAGGATAAATTCAGACATTTGGGTTTGGTTTCCTTGTTCCATGAAGCTGAAGACACTGTAGAACTGGGAACAAGAGGAATTCAAATTTAGCCACAACCAGCAATCAAGAAAGTAACAGGAAAGAACCAAGGTGGCCTTCAGTAGGTGAATGGATAAATAAATTGCAATGTATCCAGATGATGGAATGTTATTCTTTGCTTAAAAGAAATGAGCTATCAAGCCATGAAAAGACATAGAGTAACCTTAAATACATGTTATTAAGTGAAAGAGGTGAAAGAAGTTTATGTGAAGAAAGCTACATGTAATTCAACTACATGAAATTCTAGAAAAGGCAGAACTATGGACACAGAATAAAAGATAAGTGGTGGCCAGGGGGTAGAGTGGGAGTGAGAGGAGTGAATAGGTGGAGCACAAAGGATTTTTAGGGCAGTGAAAATACTCTGTATGATACCATAAATATGGATGCATGTTTTGTGTGTGTGTGCGCGCCAGTCTCAGCATATCATTTACCAGTGTTGTGACTGGACCGGTCCTTGTGGTTCTTTTTATAGTTGCAAGGCACCCTCAGCAATAACCATCAGGAAACTCTGAAAAAATGTATTGAGGCACCTGGGTGGCTAAACTGGTTGAGCGTCTGACTCTTGACCTCAGCTCAGGTCTTGATCTCATAGTCGTGAGTTCAAGCCCCACGCTGAGATCCACTCTGGGCATAGACCCTACTTAAAAAAATGTACTGGGGGGGAGGAAAAGATGGCAGAGGAGTAGGGGACCCTATTTCAACTGGTCCCTGAAATTGAGCTGGATATCTACCAGACCACTCTGATCACCCACGAAATCAGCCTGAGATGTAAGAAGATCTGGATCTCTACAAACAGAATATCGCAGGTGGTTGGTTTTGAGGTACAAAGTGGGGAGCCATGATTCTGTGGGCAGATATCGGAGGATAAACAGCAGCAGAAGGGAGCCTGTCCGTGGGGATCCTACACCGCCAGTGAGCGACAGCCTCGCGCGCTGGGGACGGGGCGCAGACTCGCAGACCGGTAGCAGCAGGGAAAGGACTTTAGGGCAGCCCCTGGGGCGGAAACCCTGAGCAGCGGGGTGGCATGGGTGAACTGGGAGCGGCTGGCAGTTTTAGAAGCACAAAGGGCAGAGATGTGCCCCAACCTGGAGGCAGGACTGGGAGCACTGTGGAGGGGCGCACAACCCAGGACACTGCAGTTTATAGCAGCACAGACAGAAACGGAGATGGTGTGGCTGGAGAGCTCACTGAAGAACAGACTGCGGTCTCTCTGCTCTGAGGCAGAGGGTGGGAAATGGTCTCTTCTGCTGTGACTCACAGAAGAGACGTGGAAAGCGCCAGGGAAAGGCGCCAGAGAACAAAAGCCCCCAAAACTGATTCCCACTGAGCCCATCCCCCACCACAGGGGCAGGGCAACTCCGCTCAGACAGGGTTGCCTGAGTAACAGCGTGGCAGGCCCCTCCCCAAGAAGACAGGCTGGGAAAACAAGAGGCCAGCAACCCTAAGGTCCCTAGAAAATAGGTGCATCTTGCTTGGGTTCTGGTCAATAATTTAGACTCTATACATTCCCTCAACCACCCATCAACAGAATGACTAGGAGGAGGAACCCCCAAAATAGAAAAGACTCAGAGATTATGATTTATGCTGCAGATTTACAAATGGATGCAGATATAACCAAGATGTCGGAGATGGAATTCAGGCTAGCAATTGTGAAGACAATGGCTAGAATGGAGAAATCAATTAATGGCAACATACAGTCTCTAAGGGCAGAAATGAAAGCTGAATTGGCAGAACTTAAAAATGCTATCAATGAGATCCAATCCAATCTAGATAATCTAACAGCTAGGGTAACTGAGGCAGAAGAATGAATAAGCGACCTGGAAGACAATATAATAGATAAAAAGCGAAAAGAGGAGGCCAGGGAAAAACAACTCAGAATCCATGAAAATAGAATCAGAGAAATAAGTGACACCATGAAGCATTGCAATGTCAGAATAATTGGAATCCCGGAGGGAGTGGAGAGAGAGAGAGGACTAGAAGATGTATTTGAGCAAATCGTAGCTGAGAACTTCCCTAATCTGGGGAATGAAACAAACATTCGAGTCCTAGAGGCAGAGAGGACCCCTCCCAAGATCAAGGAAAACAGGCCAACACCCTGGCATGTAATAGTAAAACTTGCAAATCTTAGAACCAAGGAAACCATCTTAAGGGCAGTTAGGGGGAAGAGATTCCTTACGTACAGAGGGAGGAACATCAGAATAACGTCAGACCTATCCACAGAGACCTGGCAAGCCAGAAAGGCCTGGCAAGACATATTCAGGGTACTAAATGAGAAGAACATGCAGCCAAGAATACTTTATCCAGCAAGGCTGTCATTTAGAATGGATGGAGAGATGCAGAGCTTATACAACCGGCAGAAACTGAAAGAATATGTGACCAATAAGCCAGCCCTGCAAGAAATATTAAGGTGGGTCTATAAAAGGAGAAAGACCCCAAGAGTGATCTACAACAGAAATTTGCAAGGACAATCTATAAAAACAACGTCTTCACAGGCAACATGATGACAAATAATTCATATCTTTCAATAATCACTCTCAACGTGAATGGCCTAAATGCTGCCATAAAACGGCACAGGGTTGCAGATTGGATAAAAAGACAGGACCTATTCCATATGCTGCCTACAAGAGACTCATTTTGAAGTTAAAGATACATCCAGACTGAAAGTGAAGGGATGGAGATCCATCTTCCATGCCAGCAGACCTCAAAAAAAAGCTGGGGTAGCAATTCCTATATCAGACAAATTAGATTTTAAACTAAAGTCTGTAATTAGAGACACAGAAGGACACTATATCATTCTTAAAGGGTCTATCCAACAAGAAGATCTAACAATTGTAAATATCTATGCCCCCAACATGGGAGCAGCCATCTACATAAGCCAACTGTTAACCAAAATAAAGTCATGTTGATAACAATACGTTAATTGTAGGAGACCTCAATACTCCACTCTCAGCAACGGACAGATCATCTAAGCAGAAAATCAAAAAGGAAACAAGAGCTTTGAATGACACACTGGACCAGATGGACCTCATAGATATTTACAGAACATTCCACCCTAAAACAACAGAATACTCATTCTTCTCAAGTGCACATGGAACTTTCTCCAGAATAGACCATATACTGGGTCACAAATCAGGTCTCAACCGATACCAAAAGATTGAGATTATTCCCTGCATATTCTCAGACCACAATGCTCTAAAACTGGAACTCAATCACAAGAAAAAATTTGGCAGAAATTCAAACACTTGGAAGCTAAAGACCACTCTGCTCAAGAATGTTTGGGTCAACCAGGAAATCAAAGAAAAACTTAAGGGGCGCCTGGGTGGCTCAATTGGTTAAGCGACTGCCTTCAGCTCAGGTCATGATCCTGGAGTCCCAGGATTGAGTCCCGCATTGGGCTCCCTGCTCAGCAGGGAGTCTGCTTCTCCCTCTGATCCTCTTCCCTCTCATGCTCTCTATCTGTCATTCTTTCTATCTCAAATAAATAAATAAAATCTTTTAAAAAAAAAAATAAAGAAGAAGAACTTAAACAATTCATGGAAATCAATGAGAATGAAAACACATCAGTCCAAAACCTATGGGATACTGCAAAGGCGGTCCTAAGGGGAAAATACATAGCCATCCAAGCCTCACTCAAAAAAATAGAAAAATCCCGAATTCACCAACTAACTCTACATCTTAAAGAACTAGAGAAAAAGCAACAAACGATGCCTAAGCCATGCATTAGAAGAGAAATAATTATAATTAGAGCAGAGATCAATGAATTAGAAACCAGAAACACAGTAGATCAGATCAACGAAACTAGAAGTTGGTTCTTTGAAAGAATTAATAAGATCGATAAACCACTGGCGAGACTTATCCAAAAGAAAAGAGAAGGACCCAAATTAATAAAATTATGAATGAAAGGGGAGAGATCACGACTAACACCAAGGAAATAGAAACAATTATTAGAAATTATTATCAACAACTATATGCCAATAAACTGAGCAATCTGGATGAAATGGAGGCCTTCCTGGAAACCTATAAGCTGCCAAGACTGAAACAGGAAGAAACTGACAACCTGAATAGGCCAATAACCAGTAACAAGATTGAAGCAGTGATCATAAACCTCCCAAACTCGTTTTATGAGGCTACCATTACCTTGATCCCCAAGCCAGACAAAGACCCCATCAAAAGGGATAATTAAAGACCAATATCCTTGATGAGCATGGATGCAAAAATTCTCACCAAAATACTAGCTAATAGGATCCAACAGTACATTAAAAGGATTATTCACAACAACCAAGTGGGATTTCTCTCTTGGCTGCAAGGTTAGTTCTACATTCGCAAATCAATCAATGTGATACAATACATTAATAAAAGAAAGAACAAGAATCATATGATCCTCTCAATAGATGCAGAAAAAACATTTGACAAAGTACAGCATCCTTTCTTGATCAAAACTCTTCAGAGTATAGGCATAGAGGGTACATACCTCAGTATCATAAAAGCCATCTATGAAAAACCCACAGCGATATCATTCTCAATGGGGAAAAACTGAGAGCTTTCCCCCTAAGGTCAGGAATGCAGCAGGGAGGTCCACTATCACCACTGCTATTCAACATAGTACTAGAAGTCCTAGCTACAGCAATCAGACAACAAAAAGAAATAAAAGGCATTTGAATTGGCAAAGTCAAACTCTCACTGTTTGCAGATGATATGATACTTTATGTGGAAAACCCAAAAGACTCCACCCTAAAGCTGCTAGAACTCATACAAGAATTCAGTCAAGTGGCAGGATATAAAATCAATGCACAGAAATCAGTGGAATTCCTATACACCAACAACAAGACAGAAGAAAGAGAAAATGAGGAGTCGCTCCTATTTATAATTTCACCCAAAACCCTAAGATACCTAGGAATAAATCTAACCAAAGAGGCAAAGGATCTGTACTCAGAAAACTATAAAATACTCATGAAAGAAATTGAGGAAGACACAAAGAAATGGAAAAACGTTCCATGCTCATGGATTGGAAGAACAAATATTGTGAAGATGTCAATCCTACCTAGAGCAATCTACACATTCAATGCAATCCCCATCAAAATACCATCCACTTTCTTCAAAGAAATGGAACACATAATCCTAAAATTTGTATGGAACCAGAAAAGACCCCGCATAGCCAGAGGAATGTTGAAAAAGAAAAGCAAAGCCTGTGGCATCACAATTCCGGACTTCCAGCTCTACTACAAAGCTGTCATCATCAAGACAGTATGGTACTGGCACAAAAACAGGCACATAGATCAATGGAACAGAATAGAGAGCCCAGAAATGGACCCTCAACTCTATGGTCAACTCATCTTTGACAAAGCAGGAAAGAATGTCCAATGGAAAAAAGACAGTCTCTTCAACAAATGGTGTTGGGAAAATTGGACAGCCACATGCAGAAGAATAAAATTGGACCCTTTCCTTACACCACACACAAAAATAGACTCCAAATAGTTGAAAGACCTCAGTGTGAGACGGAAGTCCATCAACATCCTAAAGGAGAACACAGGCAGCAACCCCTTCGACCTCAGCCACAGCAACTTCTTCCTAGAAACATCACCAAAGGCAAGGGAAGCAAGGGCAAAAATGAACTATTGGGACCTCATCAAGATAAAAAGCTTTTGCACAGCAAAAGAAACAGTCAACAAAACCAAAAGACAACCGACAGAATGGGAGAAGATATTTGCAAATGGCATATCAGATAAAGGGCTAGTATCCAAAATCTATAAAGAACTTCTGAAACTCAACACCCAAAGAACAAATGATCCAATCAAGAAATGGGCAGAAGACATGAACAGACATTTTTCCAAAGAAGACATCCAAATGGCCAACAGACACATGAAAAAGTGCTCAACATTGCTCAGCATCAGGGAAATCCAAATCAAAACCTCAATGAGATGTCACCTCACACCAGTCAGAATGGTTAAAATTAACAACTCAACACCCAAAAAACAAATAATCAAGTCAAAAAGTGGGCAGAAGAGATGAACAGACACTTCTCTGAAGAAGACATACAAATGGCTAACAGACACATGAAAAAATGTTCATCGTCATTAGCCATCAGGGAAATCCAAATCAAAACCACACTGAGATACCACCTTACACCAGTTAGAATGGCAAAAATGGACAGGGAAAGAAACAACAAATGTTGGAGAGGTTGTGGAGAAAGGGGAACCCTCTTACACTGTTGGTGGGAATGCAAGTTGGTACAGCCACTTTGGAAAACAGTGTGGAGGTTCCTCAAAAATTTAAAAATAGAACTACCCTATGACCCAGCAATTGCACTACTGGGTATTTACCCCAAAGACACAGATGTAGTGAAAAGAAGGGCCGTATGCACCCCAATGTTCATAGCAGCAATGTCCGCAATAGCCAAACTGTGGAAAGAGCCAAGATGCCCTTCAACAGATGAATGGATAAAGAAGATGGGGTCCATATATACAATGGACTATTACTCAGCCATCAGAAAAGATGAATACCCAACTTTTACATCAACATGGATGGGACTGGAGGAGATTATGCTAAGTGAAATAAGTCAAACAGAGAAAGTTAATTATCATATGGTTTCACTTATTTGTGGAACATAAGAAATAACATGGAGGACATTAGGAGAAGGAAGGGAAAAATGGGCGGGGGGAATTGGAGGGAGAGATGAACCATGAGAGACTATGGACCTGAGAAACAAACAGGGTTTTAGAGGGGAGGGGGGAAGGGGGATTGGTTAGCCCAGTGATGGGTATTAAGGAGGGCACATACTGCATGAAGCACTGGGTGTTATACGAAAACAATGGATCGTGGATCACTACATCAAAAACTAATGATGTATTGTATGGTGACTAACATAACATAATAAAATTAAAAAAAATAAATAAATAACCCCCCCCCCAAAAAATTAAAAGAATAAAAAAAATAAAACTAACAAGTCAGGAAATGACAGATGTTGGGGGGATGCAGAGAAAGGGGAACCCTCCTACATTGTTGGTGGGAATGCAAGCTGGTGCAGCCACTCTGGAAAACAGTGTGGAGGTTCCTCAAAAAGTTGAAAATAGAGCTACCATATGATCCAGCAATTGCACTACTGGGTATTTACCCAAAAGATACAAATGTAGGGATCCAAAGGGGTACATGCACCCCAATGTTTATAGCAGCAATGTCCACAATAGCCAAACTGTGGAAAGAGCCAAGATGTCCATCGACAGATGAATGGATAAAGAAGATGTGGTGTATATATATACAATGGAATATTATGCAGCCATCAAAAGGAATAAAATCTTGCCATTTGCAATGACGTGGATGGAACTGGAGGGTATTATGCTGAGCGAAATAAGTCAATCAGAGAAAGATATGTATCATATGACCTCACTGATATGAGGAATTCTTATTCTCAGGAAACAAACTGAGGGTTGTTGGAGTGGTGGCGGGGTGGAGGGATGGGGTGGCTGTGTGATGGACATTGGGGAGGGTATGTGCTATGGTGAGCGCTGTGAAGTGTGCAAGACTGTTGAATCACAGATCTGTACCTCTGAAACAAATAATACATTATATGTTTAAAAAAAAGAAGAAGATAGCAGTAGAGGAAGAATGAAGGGGGGACGGGGTGCCTGGGTGGCTCGGTCGTTGAGCGTCTGCCTTCGGCTCAGGTCATGATCCCAGAGTCCTGGGATCTAGCCCCGCATCGGGCTCCCTGCTCCGCGGGAGGCCTGCTTCTCCCTCTCCCACTCCCCCTGCTTGTGTTCCCTCTCGCTGTCTCTCTCTCTCTCAAATAAATAAATAAAATCTTTAAAAAAAAAAAAAAGAATGAAGGGGGGAAAATCGGAGGGGGAGACGAACTATGAGAGACTATGGACTCTGAAAAACAAACTGAGGGTTCTAGAGGGGAAGGCGGTGGGAGGATGGGTTAGCCTGGTGATGGGTATTAAAGAGGGCACATTCTGCCTTGAGCACTGGGTGTTATATGCAAACAATGAATCATGGAACACTACATCAAAAACTAATGATGTATGGTGATTAACATAACATAATAAAAAAAAATTCCAGAAATTGGAAAAAAAAAAAAAAGACCATCTAAATCGATTTACCATCACTCACTCTTTCATCTTTAGAAATTAACAAACATCAGCAAGGAGGCTGGCAGTGCAGAGTAGTAATGCCAGGCAAAGAATAAAAAGCGGAACAGGGATTCTGGTAAGTTCAAATTGGTGGGGAAAGGGGAAGAAAGCATTCAGGCTAGCTGTTTGCCAAGTCAGGTCTTCTAGGGTGCATATTTGCTTCAACAGGAAATATTATTAGCCCACAGCTCAAGATCGAATTCCCCCACTGCTGAGGCTTCATGTTTCTGTACCATGAGGGGCAGGTATTTTGCATTTTATTCAGGTAGGTAGAATTGTGAGAATCTTCAGTTGAAACCATTTTAGTGTTCTCTGTGCCTTTTGAGAAACATCTTTTTCCTCTGCTTGATTCACTGCTTGTTCTTGCACTATTCTCCAGAAGGATAAGAACAAAAAAAGACATTTTTTTCCAAGAAGGAAGTGGTTTGAATTTGCAACCAAAGGAAAATGTGGGGCTTATTTTGGGATTTCTCAATTTATAATTTATATATTTTTTGTTATTAATGCCTATAAATAATTTTGTTCTTAGAATAAATCATGTGAAATAATATGGTGCCTGGAATTTGCCTCCAAATTATCCAGTGGGGGCAGGGACTGAGTAAAGGTGTAGATGAAATAAAAGTGACCATAAGTTTATGATTATTGTAGCAGGGTAATTAATACACACAGGTTGAGTTGACTGTTTTTCTACATTTGACTTATGTTTGGAATTTTTTATTAAATGGAAAAAATTTTTTAAATAAAGATCAAGTTGCACAAAGTCACAGAGCCAGTGAGTGGCAGAGCTAAAATTCTAATGTAATTGCATTCAACTCCAAGACCAGTGGTGTAATCTCAGGCCAGCCTAGGAAGTGAAAATGGATTTAAGTCACTTCAAAAGAAGAAAGATCCTGACTGTAAAAAACTAGTATTAGTATCTGAATAAAGACAGGCAGATATGAAATTTTCTTCAGAAGGGGTATGTCATAAAATGGGTGGGAAAAAGATGTTCTAATACATATGCTTATTACTTTCCATCTGTGTAGATTGTGATCCATATAGTAAAAGCCTGCTGCTATCAATTCCTCAGGAGACTTCTGGAAGAAAATAGGGAGAGAGAACATGTGCCCCCCTAGGTCCTGTGGGAAAGTCTAGGAGCCTGTCCAGAAGAAAACACTGAGATGTTCTAGAAGCCATAATGCCATAGGGGAGAGTCTCCTTAACCAGCTTGTAGTAGCTATTTCTGTGGGTGGTTTGGAGTTCATTCTTCAGCCATATTTACCTTCTCTTTCTGTTCTAGGGCTTTGTGTCCTGCTAACATCACTGGAAATTATTGCCCACAAGAACAGAGGTGAGTATGTGTAACAAACCCCATCCATCACCCGAAGCTGAGGAAAGGGACTTCACACTAGCAAGGGCCATTTCTTGGGAATAGTCTTCTTAGGATTTGAGAATTTGACCCTGATTCTCCCCCAAACTTCTAGTCCATTACCAAGGACAATTCCTTGTATGAAGACAAGCATCACTTCCTTCTCTTCCTTCCATCTCCTTGTTCCCGTCTGGGAGTTGGAATCTTCTGAGGGCCTTCAAACCTATATATCCATTCCCCACAGCTCCCTGTGCTCAATGTCCATGGAATGCCCACTGTACCAATGCCACTTCCTGCCACTGTGATCCTGGATTCACTTCTCTGTCTGGATAGGTCATCTTTAGCAACCCCTCGGAGGTCTGTACAGGTAAAGAGGCTGAGAGACCGTAGAGGGGGTCATCAAAGAGGGGTCACCTGGGGGTATCCAGACTCCTCAGCCCTTGGAGCAACACTGAAGTTCTTTGCCAAGAGCAGGAGAGGAAAACCAAGAGATGGGCAATCATGTCTCATGGTCAAGGAGTAGTGTTAAAAGCTTAGGATTTGGAGCTGGACTATCTGAATTCCAGTGTGCAAGTCCAAGCAAATTGTTTCATCTCCCAGTGCCTCAATTTTCTTATCTGTAAATTGGGGATAATGATATCAACCCATTTAGTTATTGTGTGCTTTAAATCAACAAATACATATAAATGGAATTCACAGAAACAGAAAGCAAATTGATGATTGCTAGGTGCTGGGGGAGAGAGGAATGGGGATTGACTACTTAATTGCATAAGGGGTTTTTTTAATTGAGTTTTTAATTTTAATTCCAGTATAGTTAATATACAGTGTTATATTAGTTTCCAGTGTACAATGTAGTGATTCAACAATTCTCAGTGATTCACAGTTACTCAGTGCTCATAAGAACTGTACTCTTAATCCCCTTCACCTAAGGGGGTTTTCTTTTTTTTTTTTTTTTGATTTTTATTTATTTATTTATTTCTAAGGGGGTTTTCTTTTGGAGTGATAAAAATGTTCTGGAACTAGAGAGAGGTGGTGGTTGCACCACATTGTAATGTAATAAATGCCAGTGAGTTGTTCACTTTAAAAGAGTTGATATTTTTTCTAAATCCTTTTTTTTAATTTAAATTTAATTAGCCAACCCATGGTACATCACTGGTTTCAGATGTAGTGTTCTTTTGTTATGTGAATGTTACCTCAATAAGAAAATACATAAATGATAAATTAATACATGTAAAACACTTAGAACAGTGCATTGCACTTGATAAGAAGCCAATACATTTTGTTGTTGTTGTTGTTGTTGTTGGCTGTTAATTGGTCAAAGACAGAGGGAGCATGTTGAAGGAGGCAGTCAGGGAGGGCCATGCAGCCAGCCGAAATTCAGAATGTTCTACCAACCCTAGCACAACTTGCCGGGAACTCCCTATAATCTCAGTTCCTCCAACCAAAAATACCCACATGCAACCTTATGCCAGGATGGCCATTTGCCATTTGTAAAACACTATTTCCAAAGTTAAAATTAATTTAAACTACCTAACAACCAGATGAGTGCATACTGTTATTATCCCTGATTTATAGGTAAGGGAACCGAGACTTTGAGAGGTGGTTTGCTCACACTCACACAGCTGGTCATACAGCTGCAATTCAGATAGGGATAATTTGAAGTCCACAAATCTCTCAAACACTGTCCCTGAAGAAATCCAGATCAGCCCCTTGAGAAAGTCGACGTTGGTGCCATATTGTAAATAAGGAAACTGAGCCTGGAGAGGGGAAGCCATTTGTCCAAAGTCACATAGCTAGGAAGTGGAAGAATCTGGACCCATGGTTCAAACTGTAGCATTCTGATGTCTGTCCAGGTGGTCATGAGTTGGATAAAATATGAAATATCCCTACTATGGAATATCTATAGGCATTAAAATTATTTTTTTTATTTTGATGTGGAAAAGTAGTCATAAAATATTCTAAAATCCTGGGAGAATTTGTATATACTAAAAGGTGTGAAAAAAATTTTTTTAAAGCTATGGTCTTATGCTATGGGAAATCGATGAAAAAGTAATAGTGTTATCTTCATAATTGGTAATGCTGGGTGACAGGTACAGGTGGAGTTATTATACTGTTCTCCATTATTAAAAAATTGTTGTAATCTCAGTGGTTGGATATTTATGGTTCTTTGCATTTTCCAATTTCCCAGTTTTCTCCTGTAAACACATTATTTTGTTTGGAAAGAAAATGCAAGGGGTAAAATCATTTGAATCTCGTTGCTACCTATCCTACCAGAATTCTGGGTGTTCCTAGCAGTTCCCACTTATGTTCCAGATATCAACGAGTGTGGCCTACCTCTATACGTATCTTGTGGAAGCTTTGCACATTGTCACAATGTTGAGGGGAGTCACTACTGTGAATGTGCCTCTGGGCATTAGCTCCTTTCGGGGGGCACCAAATTCCAAAGTGAGAAGGAGAACACTTGTCAAGGTAAGTAGCTTCCCATGCCACACATTTCTCCAACTCCCACGACAAACCTCATCCTGTCAATTTTGAGGACCATCTTGGAATCATTACCTCTTATGTCTGAGAGTCCAAGAGAGAGCATCCTTCGTCTAGCAGGGGCTCATTCCTTCCATTTCTCGTTCTTGTTCAGACTTAAAATGCCATGTTAAGGTATATCTAGTTGATTCTTTACTGTAACATCATATGCAATAGTTAAAGACTGGAAACAGATGACTTCCATTAAAGAATAGTTTAACATATTATGGTACCGCCATACAATGATAAGCTTCAGAGCCTTTTTATCAACTTGTTTTTCTCTTTGATGGACAGTTCTATGATTTTTTTTTAAGATTTTATTTATTTATTTGACAGAGAGAGACACAGCAAGAGAGGGAACACAAGCAGGGGAGAAGGAGAAGCAGGCTTCCCGACATGGGGCTTGATCCCAGGATCCTGGGATCATGACCTGAGCCAAAGGCAGACGCTTAACGATTGAGACACCCAGGCACCCCAATTTTTTTAAAGATTTTATTTTTAAGTAATCTCTACACCCAATGTGGGACTCAAACTTACAACCTCAAGATCAAGAGTCATGTGTTCTTCTGACTGAGCCAGCCAGGTGCCCCTAATAGTTCTAAGAATTTTCACACACGTACAGATTTGGGTTACCATCACTACATTCAGGATCCAGGCCAATTAGTTCCATTACCCCAAAACACTCCTTCCTTCTGTTCCTTTATAGTCACCCCACCCCTCTGCCCTGGCAACCCCTAATCTACAGATGTTTTCTTTCACCTGTGGCATTCTTTTGAAAATGTCATATGGATGGAATACTATAATATGTAGCCTTTGAGTCAGATTCCTTCCACTCAGGGTAACATTTTTGAGGTTCACCCATATTGTTTTGTGTATCAATAGTTCATTCCTTTTTTCCCCCCATTTTTGACATTTTTATTTTCCAGAAAGAAAATTGGCTACACTTAGCTTGGATTTACAATGACTGCTTTCTTCTCCTATTTATCTGGATCTTGGGTTTGGCTAATAGTAAAATAGCATAAAGTTACCTCCCCTATGTGGGCTGCAAAATTCTAATCTGTTGCTGGATACACACATCACATTAGTCCACAGATCACTGCTTTAGAGAGATGGGTATAGTAACCTTCATTTCTGGCTCTCTGGTAGAATCACCCTATATATATTTTTTTAAATATAGATGCCTGGGCCCTCCCTACCTGAGATTTACTAAACCATGCCCAGACATGGAGCCCAGATATGTATATTTCTTTAAAGTTCCAATGGTAATTTTGAAGACTAGTTCATTTCTTTTTATTGCTAAGTAATATCCCATTGTACAGCTGTAGCACAGTTGGTTTATCCATTCATCCATTGAAGGACATTTGGGTTGTTTCCAGTTTGGAGTGATTAAGAATAGAGCTAAATGAGATATCTCTTTTTTTTTTTTTTTTTTTAAAGATTTTATTTATTTATTTGAGAGAGAGAGAATGAGAGACAGAGAGCATGAGAGGGAGGAGGGTCAGAGGGAGAAGCAGACTCCCTGCCGAGCAGGGAGCCCGATGCGGGACTCGATCCAGGGACTCCAGGATCATGACCTGAGCCGAAGGCAGTCGCTTAACCAACTGAGCCACCCAGGCGCCCTAAATGAGATATCTCTTGATGAATTAAATTGGAATGCTTTCCAAGCTGTTTTAAACAGAAAAGCATGCTGCGTGGTTGTACCCATAGTATGCCAATGGCTTTTTCTTCTCCCTTGTCTTCCTTTTTTATTAATCTCAAGCATGTTTCCATAAGTATATTTTAATCTTAAAACTTGTCAAGTAGTAGTCCAAAAAATAAATACTACTTTTTCGTAGTTTTTAGACAATAATTCCATCATAGGCATGATTTGATTGTCTACCACTGCTCTGACCTCTATGCCAGGCACTATGACTCCAACACTAAATAATGCATTGGCTCTGTCTCCTGGAGATTTTACTCCAGTGGGCAGACAGACCTGTAGACAAATGCAATATAAAAATAGTCACTCTTCACAAAGCATCCAGTTCATGGGTAAACAATGTCTTTCTCACCACTGTACCCAAGTGCCTAGCGTGTACAAGGCACCCTGGAAATATGCAGAAGTGAGTAACTGGAAAGAGCTCCGTCGTCACCATGATCAGAGCTGTGGTCACATCTTGGCCCTGACAGTTGGCCTTGATTTGGGCCGGGTTTTTTTTTTTTTTTAATTTTTTTATTGTTATGTTAATCCCCATACATTACATCATTAGTTTTAGATATAGTGTTCCATGATTCATTGTTTGTGCATAACACCCAGTGCTCCATGCAGAACGTGCCCTCCTCAATACCCATCACCAGGCTAA
>NW_022590314.1:0-16848 GCF_004348235.1 Phoca vitulina | reverse complement strand
GCCTCAGTCTCCCCTAATGATCAGAGAGGATGCAGGGTGTCGGGGGGGCACCTCCAGCCCCACATGAGGCTCGGAGACCCAGGCTCACATGCCATCTTCATGTGTCTCGGGTGACAGTAACTTTGCTTATTTTAACGATTTCCTTCCAGGTAGAGCAAGACCAGGCCACCCTGCTGTGGACACCGACCAGCGTCGGGCCACCACAGCCCCGCTCGCTCAGGAGACCACATCCTGAGCTGGCAGGTCGGGGCAGCCCCGGAGCCAGGTGGCTCCAAGCAGGGGCCAGGGGACGTCCGTCCTCCAGTGGGGCATGAGGTCCCGGACTGGGAGCTGGTCCCATGCCTGCTGGAAAGTGACCCTGAGAGCCAGCCCTGCTCTGCTCTTGCTCTGAGGTCCTGGGCTGCCTGCCTGAGGGCAGCTGGCCTCCGCTCCACACCCGAATGTCCGGCTGCAGGCCTGGCCGGGCAGGGCACCTGAGGCGTCCTGAAGGCCCCAGTCCCTGGACTGACGGACCCGGAAAGACAGAGAGAAGCACCTGGAAGCGGCGTCAACACCTGCCTGTCCTGGGCTGGGGAACAATCTGGGGAAGGATGTGGGGCCCCCACTCAGTCTCTCCACCCCCGAGTCTGGGGGCTTCCTTCAGCAGCGGCCTCTCCCCTCCCGGCCCAGTAGGGACGGCACCAAGCTGCACCTGTTTCCAAACCCTCTTCAGGGTGCACGCAGGTGAAGAAAGGAGCATCCTGTGTGTGCCCTATCGTAGCGAATCACCCCTGGGGCTGTATGAGCCACGGTGGCCCTCGGGAGCCCTACTGTGCAGCCGGGAGCTGGAGACCCACGAGCTCGGACACGCAGTTTCTCACGGCCCCCAGCGGCTCCCACCGCAGCTGTGCGCGGGACAAGCTCCGCGGCAGTTTTCTGGGTCAGATGTTGTTCTCCGTCCAGAAGGAATTCAAAAGAAACGCTTTGTTGACACGGAGCAGATGTGAGCTTTTCCTCTGGGTTCAGACGTGAGCGTGAGGGCTGGTGAGGCGCGGGGGGCTGGCCTGGGCGGCAGAGCACGGTGTCGGGTCTGACTTCCAGGCTCCCCGCTCAGTGAAGGGACCCGAAAGCAGGACACTTCCTGCCCGCTGACAGGAAGCAGCTGACCTTGGTCACTGGGGTAAGCTGGAGCCACCCCGGCCTTCGACCTCCAGAGGGCGTGCGGGGAAGGGGTGTCAGGACAGCCAAGCCAGAGTGGGGACAGGACCTGGCTTCCTCAGGCTGTAGGGCTGCTCCAACCCGGAGAGTGACGGACATGGCAGGGTTGGGACTAAATCTGGGCTGGGGCGCACCCAGAGTTGGCCCTGCCCTCGTGGGCCCAGAGTTCAGGTCCAGAGGTTGCAGACGTGTCTCCCCCCTTGCTGGTGTGGGGGAGGGGGCAGAAACAGCGCCGGGGCACTGACCCGCCAGGCTCTCGGGTGGGCAGTGAGGGACCCTGTCCACGTAGCCAGAGGGGCTGCGTCGGGATCCGCTGATTTGCTTCCAGCGGCTCAGCCCAGGGGAGGGCTAGCGGGGTTTCCATCTCTTTCTCTTGAGCTTTTCTAGGACCGCGTTTGGAGTCAAGCCCACCCAGACCAGCAGCTTCCCCACTGCTGCCTAGGGGTGCGTCTGGTCTGCATGGGGCCCACTGAGTAGGAAAGCCTCGAATGCTCCCTGCCCTCTGACCACAGGCCAGCCCCGGGCCTGTGCCCGTCTGGCCCCACCCTCAGACTCAGGGCCACACACACTCACGTGGCACCTCAGTGGGACTGGAGATGTCCTCGAACCTTCGGAGGGAGTCCTTGGAGAGGGCTCCCCAAGAGGGAGGACCGGGGTCAGCGCCGAGAGAGACCCCTCAGCCTCAGGCCTCCCCCTGTTGCCAGGACCATGGTTGGGGTCTCAGGGCTGGGACCACATGGTGCCCCCTCTGTGGCTGTGGGCTGCCAAGGATACCTGGCCTCCTGAGTGACCCCAATGACCTTGGCCAAGCTACCAGGCTGTGGGCAGCACGTTCTCTACCAGCCACCAGGGACCCCAGTGCCCAGGATCGCCCCCTTGGCAGAAACTTGGCACCTTGCCTGGAGGCTGCCAGACAGGAGACATCTGACCAAGGGCTGGGGGGCAGCATCCTGCTAAGGCCGTGAACGAGGAGAAGTGAATGCTGGGCTGCACACAAAGTGAGAGGCAGCTCTGTCTGAGCCATGGGCGGGGGGCGGGGGGCGGGAGGGGGATGGCCCCAGAGCCTGCGGTGCAGACATGGGGACTTCCCTCCATCCAGGCTCTGGGAAGGGCCCCCACCCGAGGCTCTCCGTGTTCTGGGAGCCAGCTCAACATGGAGCACTGGCGCGAGCCAAGCTACTCATGCTGTTTTACGAGGTCCAAGTATGGGGGACGATCCTGAAGACGGGAGACTCCACAGCTCGCTCCTGCTATTCTCTCTCATTTTGTTTATGGCAATCTTTATAACTGTGGGAATATTTCTGGGCTGGCTCCTGCTATTCTTTTTCATTTTATTTATGGCAATCTTTACAATTGTGGGAATATTTCTGGGGTTTCATGATAAAGTGACTACTCATCTTAGTTACACCTATCTAAGCAATCATAATGAAACTAATTCCACAAAGAATTAGTTTCTATAGAACAAAATAACAAGACAGTCACGCTCTGTCTAGCACCTTTCTCTTTGCGTACTGTTTTTAGTTTTAGCGAAAGCCAATAAGCGGAAATCAATAAAGGTCATGTTAATCATTACAAAGGAAAAATGAAAGAAGGCTATGGCTGTAATCCAGAAAATGATCTAAGATTTGGAAAAACAAAAATATCCTAACATATAAATAAAGTTCCTCCGAGGCTGTCAGGAGGAGATGCTTGCAACCTGACCCTGTGTCTGTGTGTCCTCATTTGCCGACGCCGTCCTTTCCTACGAGAGACCCACCCCGGCTGGAGCTGGACTCCGGCAGAGCACGGTGCCCAGCACAATCTCTGATCCTGGTCGTCCGGAAGGCCCGTCTCCACCTGCCCGTACCTGGCAGGGCCTCCCCTCCCATCCCCACATCAGAGGCCTTTGAAGCAAGGACCCCTTCTGGGTGGGGGGGGGCAGGTCTGAGGTCTGAGCCCTGGGCCTGGAGCTGCAGCTGGGATGGACACGGCTGACCCATGGCTGAGTCACGGCAGAGGAGCCTGTCATGTGCAGGGCTGACAGGAGCTCGGTCCTCTCTCCCTCCCTCCCCAAACATATCTGCGGCTGGCCGGCCAGCTGTGCCGGGGGCTGGACGCACAGACCCCACAGATGCTGTCCGCCTCATGGAGCCCAGCCAGGTGAGGCCGTGAGCCAGGAGGCAGGTGCTGGGGGCTGCGGGGGAGAGGGCTGGCTTGGCAGAGCTGTGACACAGGGATGGAGCGCTTGGCGTGGCCGGAGCCCTGGGAGTGAAGGGGCAGAGGAGGGGAGGGCCTGGAGCCAGCGGGGTCCCTCCGCACCCAGGAGACGCCCGTGGCCGTCCAGACACCGTTCAAAGAGGCTCGGACAGCAGCGCCGAGGTCTTCTGGTCCAACCTTAATGAGAAGGAAGGAGGAGAGCCGCCTGTCCTTCAGGAGAGGTGAGGACCGACCTCAGGAGAGTGTGGTCAAGGGGGCTGGGAGGTGAGCAGGAGAGGCACGGGAGTGGCTGGCTCACTCTCTGGTTCTCCAGATCAAGAGGGGAGGGGTAGGGGGAGGAGAATTACAGCCAGGCCCCGAGGAGCTGGGGCGCAGGGGCTCTCTTGGCTGTCTGAAGAAAACACACAAAGCCCCAGAGGGCTTGGCTGGCGTGGCTCCGTGGCTCCGTGGCTCCGGCAGGTGGCGCTTCCTCCCTGCTGATCCAGCTGCATTTCTGCTCGGCAGCACCTCCACCCCCTGAGTTCCCAGCGCTTTGCTTACACAGCCCTACCTTTCCTATGCCGTCTTGGTTTGTTTTAGTTGAAATATAATACACAGAACATAAAATTCACCATTCTAAAGTGTGCATTTTAGCGGGTTTTAGTGTATCCACAAGGTTGTGCGGCTGTCACAATTCTCTAATTCCAGAACATTGTCGCGGTCCTGGTAAGAAACCCCGTCCCCCATTAGCTGCCGTTCCCTTTTCCCCTCCGCCCCCGCCCCGGCAACCGCTAATCTACTTTCTAGCTGGATTTGCCTGTTCCGCACATCGCCGGTAAGCGGAATCAGACACGATGTGGTCTTTGTGCCTGGCCCCTTTCACTCGGATACTGCTTCCCGAGGCTCACCCACACTGCAGCATGTACAACACACTTTGTTCCTTCAGTGGCTGGGCCACACTCCATTGTGCAGATTGACCCCTTCATCAGCTGTGGGACATCTGGGTTGATCCCACCATCTGGACATCATGGGTAACATGCCATCGTATTTTATGAGTAATGCTATAGAACAACACGTTTTCAGGGCCCAGGAGGATGTGTCCTAGCAGGAGCATCTGTGGCCTCTACTCCCATGGACCACAGACCCACCCTGGTGGCGTCAGCTGCCTTCTGGCCAGGCTCCCCCTCCCAACCTGACTCTGAACTTCCTCCAGTGCCTGGGAAGAAGGGGGTGTTCCTGGACCTTTGCTGGGGCCAACCTGCTAGTTTTAAAGTGTGGCAACACATTAATAAAACAACAACAACAAAAACCCCCAGAAACTTTAGGTCAAACAAAGCTCCCTGCCACCTTGCTTGGCTAAAGCCCTGCCCTTGACCTCAGAGAGGCAGCGTCTGCCCTTTCCAGCTGAGCCACGTGAGATTAAGGGTCCGTCCCAGGGCCACGTGGATAGTAAGGGCAGAGCTAGGGTCGCAGGGAGCCTTACAATTTCTGTTCTTCCTTGACCGATTCAGCCCTACCTCAGATGCTTGATAGCCATGGGCTGGAAAGTGGTGTGACCACCAAGGGACAGGACAGCCAGGTGCTGGGCAGGACCACCCCAGTGAGGCAGCAGCCCGCCTCTTGTGTCCCAGCCCTACACATTCTGGTCTCGAGTGTTGGGAGCACGGGCTTGCTTTCCAGACTCTGTCCCCACTAACACACGGACGGGGACCCCAGGTGACCCAGGAACCCAGGAAGTGGTCATGTCCACACTCAGCTCTCCCACCAGACTGGGCTCAGAGGTGCACAAGGGCTGATGGCCCTTGGATGCACTCAGGACTGGGGAGACCAGAGCCAGGTCTGGCTGGAAGGGCAGGCGAGAGGCCCTGACTGCCCCCGTGTGGGCCTGGGGAGCTGGGGTGCCATGGCCAGCAGCCTAATGACCACCTGCCTTCTTGCCACCTTCCTCCAGCACAGGGTTCTCTCCTCCCTCCGTCCCTCTGCTCTCCTTTCTAGGCCCCACCAGCACTGGCCCAGGATGACCAGGACCTGGGCCGGTCCCTGCCTGTGGGAGGGATGAACTTGCCCGTGGCTGCCCCACGAGGCAGCGGCCCACTGCCCTCTCTTCCCTCCCTGCTCCGTCTCCCTCTCCCTTCTTTTTCTCCTTCCCCTCCCTCTCCCTTCCCTCCCCTTCCTCCTCACCCTCCCTTTCTCTCCCTAACTCCTGTCATTCCTTCCTCCCATTTCCAGGGGCTTTGATAATCCATCACCTGTTAAATGGTGAGGGGACCGGGAGCAGGGTGCAGAGAGGGGGAAGGGAGAAGGTTATTCTCAGTTGGGCGCTGAGCAGCATGCCCACAGAGAAGTGAAGACAGGCCCAGAGAGCCACACCGCCCCTGGGAAGCTTCCAGAGTGCCGGGGCAGGGCACAGAGTTGGGAAGCAGGAGCCCAGGTGGGACAGGAAAGCGGCGCCCTCTGCAGAGTCCCTGAGGTCTGGGGGGCCTGAACTGAGTGGGGTGCAGGCAAGGGGGAAACTCAGGCAGGCACGTCTGCCCTGAGTCGCTGATAGCTTAGGACTGCAATGTTGTCTGTGTCACTGACTAGGACCCAAGGACAACTGACCACGGCCCAGAGGGTCCCTGACTACAGACGGGGAGGGGGACATGGTGGCTGCCCATGCCCAGCCCACCCCCGAGGGTCTGCACTCAGTGAGCAGCCTTGACCCTTGACTGAGGAGCCACGGAAGGGGAGGGGAGGGTCACCTTCCCTGCAGCATCTCGCCCCTACCTCGGCCGGGGCTGTGCTGTGCACCCTGGCACCTCCCCAGCTCCCCCTCGCTGGGCCAGACCCCTTTTCTTGGTGCTGGGCCCCCAGTGACCTGCCTGGAGTGCGGTGGATGGGGCGGGCCCAGGCCAGGGATCCCCCCTCCCCCACGCCCATGGTCACCTCCTCCCCCACCACCACCCCCAGAGGAGCGGGGCCCTGCAGAACTGGGTCAGAGGCAGCGGCTGACCTCTCAGAACCACCCAGCACACACTGGAACTCTGGGAGCTAGGAGGCCAGGGTGGGTCGCGCTGCTCTGAGACCCCAGATCCCTGGGAACCCGGCCCATGGCACTTAACCGCTAAGGAGCAAACAGGCTTTGGTGAAGAGCCGACAGCTGTCTGCTAGGGAAGCAGAGTTAACAAGGACGGTGTGTGTAGGGGGGTGGTACGGGAGGGTCCGCGTTTGAACCCCCCACCTCCCACTCCCGTGCTCCCCCCACCCATAGGCTTGGGTTTGGAGCCCCAGGTCTGAGCCGGGCCTGGGCTCAGCAGGGCCCCCTGGAGGCCTGGGTGTGAGTGTGTGTGTGAGGCGGGGTGGGGGGATGTAAAAATCCTCCAGTAGGGAAATGAAGTCTGGGTCTGGGACCACCCCACCCTCCCAGACCTGGGTAAGTGTGGCTGCAGAAAGTGGGGGGAGGAGGGGGTGTCCCCAAGTGCTACAGGACCCAGGAGTGCGGGTGGGTGTGCAGCCAGGGAGGGCTCTGGCCAGCAGACCTCCTGCCCAGGCTGCCCCGAGCTGTCAGGGGGCCTGGGAGTTATGCCCCCGCCACCCCTCTCTCGGCCCAGGTCACAGGAGCAAAGAGCAGTGGTGTCTCCTGCCTCCCAGGGACAGCGCTGACCGGGCTTTCCCTTGGAGCCGCTTCTTGCTCCCTCCCTCCCTCCCTCCGTCCCTCCCTTCCTTCCTTCCTTCCTGCAAGTGGAAACCACCCCTGAGCCCCATTAGCTTCTGCTGAACAGAAGAGGGAACTGAAGCCGGGAGGCCAGAGGCTTCTGCCCCTCTCCTCATTGGGTGGCACTCCAGGCCACCCTTGCTTCGGAAGAGTGGGTGTTGGTGAGGGGTGGGTGTCCATCTGATTGGGGGAAGGAGGGCAGGATGTGCAGGGAGGGGTGAACCCCTCGAAGAACTAGTTGTTGTGAAAATCTTCTTCATACCAGGCGCCAGGGTGGCTCAGTTGGTTAATTGTCTGATTTGTCTCAGGTCATGGTCTCAGGGTCCTGGGAAAGAGCCCCCAGCCCCTGAGCCACCCCCTCCAGCCCTGGAGCCCCTGAGCCCTGAGCCCCTGAACACACGAGCCCTGAGCCCCTTGAGCCCCCAGCCCTGCAGGCCGGCTCCACCCTCAGCCCACCCAGGAGTCTGCTTCTCCCTCTCCCTCTGCCCCTCTCCCCGCTTGTGTACTTGTTCTCTCTCTCTCTCTCAAATAAATAAAGTCTTAAAAAAAGAAAGAAAGAAAATCTTTATCCTCCAAAAAGTGACAATGCTGGAAGTGTGCGTCCCTCGAAGTCCCATTATTTCAGGCACGAGTCCATCAGCTAGGCATATGGCTTTTTTTCTATGGGATTCTGTCCTCAAAGAGCAGACCCCTCTCTCCATGCCTCTTGGAGGACATCACTGGGTTGTGTTCCAAACCAGTGGTGACAAGTCGGGGGCCACCGTGGTCCATATAGTGTGTGCCAGCTTCCCCAGCTTCACCAGCGTCAAGCTGCTTCATCAGTTCTGGGTTTTGCTGGTTTCCCAGGAACAACACAGTATCTTGTGAGTTTGAGTGTCTTCCTCAGGTATGAGTTTGAATAGCGATTTCCTTAAGTGATCGCTTGTAGGGTGATGGCTCAGATTGGAGACACACCTTCGGCTCAGGTGGGAGGAGGTCTTGGAGGAGGGGACAGGGCCCCGAGGGACACAGACGGCCCCTCCCTTGGGTTATGAGTAGAACTGGGGAAAGGGCCAGTGATGGGGTATTGGGTGGGTTTCAGGAAACCGCCAGGAGGGGTGCAGCTCCCAGGCTGTTGTGTCCCCTTGGCCTGAGAGGGCAGGAGCGGGGGAGGTGACCCGAGCCCCACGTGGGTGTTTGGGGAGGCCACCCAGCAGCTGGGATCTTCTCTTGGAGGGTGCAGCCAGCCCCAAGGACACAGAGGATGCACTCCCACCCCTGCGCCTGGCCAGACCTGCTCAGCGAACCTGACCAGGAGCCACCGAGTCACACCCAGTCATCCCCGTCACTTCTTCCAGCGGGAGGGCCTGGTCCAGCAGCCAGCAAGCCCAGTGGCTCCAGCAAAGTCCCCATCACACAGATTTCCAGAGCCCCAGATCTCCAGACCCGAGGGCTCCAGCCAGAATCTTTTCTCAGAGGGGGCAGTGCTGTGCCTCTTCTCCCTGTCCCGCCATCCCCATTCTGCAGGAGGGGCCTCCCTCAACTCGCTTCCTTCTTTCGGTTTCCCACTATTTGTGCTTTAGCAGAGAGGCCTCTAGAAAGTGTTGGGCGCAGACTTCCTCTGTCTGGGGACAGCGCGGGGGAGGGTCCCAGCTGCCTCCCAGGCCTCCCCTGAGGACCCGCGTGAGGAGCAGCAGTGAGGAGCGAGCGGGGATTGCTGGCCGAGAGCCTGCACTCTTCAGGCCGTCGGGGCCCAGGACAGTGTCTGAGCCCCAGCGCTTAACCGTGGTGGAGCAAGTGCAGGTGCCCCCTGGACACGTCCTTACCCACGCGGTGAGAGAAAGGGGGTGGCCAGCCCTCCCGGAGCGGGAACCCTGTGAGAGCAGGCTTTCCAGGGTGTCCCCCAGAGCCTTGCTCCCCTGGTGTTCGTGCCACCTGGAAGGGGGTGGTCTGGGGGATGAGTCCCCTCCTTGTCACCCCCATGTGGGTGCCTTCCTCCCAGTCAGGAGGTAGAGCAGGTGGGGTAGGGGTCCCTGGGGAAGCAGGGAGTGGGCAGATGGGCTCCTTCCTCCTTCATCTCCCAGAGCTGCTCGCTTGTCCTCCTCTTGACTCTCCTGCTCCTGCTCACCCAAGAGGGGAGGGGTCTCAGCCGGGGACTGCCTGGCAGAGTGGCATCGTGGCCCACGGTATGCCCGTGAGGCTGGCCGTCACACCAGGGCTCCAGGGGGCAGGGTGTCTGGGCAGGGTCACCTCAGCTAGCTGTGGGCACACGAGAAAATCAAGAAAATCTCCACCGTGAGTGCTGGGGAGACGGTGCTCGGGCAGACAGACCTCTGGTGGCCGGAGCTGCAGCTCAGTGCTCTGTTCACTGAGTCTGAGCAGCAGGATCTCGATGTGAGGGTCTTGAGCGGCACAGAGACAGTCCCAGTGCTTTCTGGGACCTGTGACTGCCTCCCTGGAGCAAGTATTATCGAGGACCCATCTTCGTCCCCTCGGGCTCCGGACACAGCACCGTAGTCTGGGGCCTTAAGCAACAGTCATTTCTCAGTCTGGAGACTGGCGTTCTGGAGTCAGGGCGTCAGCACGGTCGGCTTCTGGTGCGGCCACCTCCTGGCTTGCCTGCTCGCTGCATCCTCACCGGTGGACGGCTGAGGCCGCCCTCCGGGCCCTCTTTATAGGGCACTCACCCCATCCGTGGGGCTCCACCCTCATGCCCCAATCACCTCCCAATACCATCACCTGGGGGTTAGGGCTTCAACATGCGAATTTGGGGGACACAAACATCCAGTGTATAGCAACCCCTCCTTCCCAGGAACCACATGAACCACAACTGAAGAGAAAGAAAGGACGGGAAGGTGTGGCCACCGTGTGCACCAAGCCTTTCAAAGCCAATGTCTTGTGGACATCAAGGAAGCCCCCCCACCCCAGATGAGAACAGCCAGGCTGATTCCTCAGAGCGCACTGAATTGGGGGTCCCATGACACGTGTGTGTGGCAGAGACCCAGGGACAGGCAGGGGAGTGGGAGACGTCGTAGTAGGAAGGGGGCTCAGGTGCCCCGACGGAGGCTGGGAGCAGACAGCTAGAAGAGGGGGGTCCTTGAGGTTGGAACGGGGAACATGCTGGCTTTCTCCAGTGGTCCTGAGTTGGAAGAGGGAGCGGTGAGTGGGAAAGCTGGTGCACACAGGACCCTCACGTCTGGTCACTGACCACCTCCTGGCAGGTTTGGGCCAGTGGTTCTGGGGGCTGGTGGTCCCATAGTCCGCCCAGTCAGTCTGTCTCCATCTCTTGCAGCCCGAGGGCAGTTTTCTTCTCTGGAGACCAGAGGCAGCTTCCAGGGCTGGATTCCCAGGCGGCGCCCATGGATCCTGGCCCTGCGGAGGAAGGTGTGGCCCTGGCCATCTCCCCACTGAAGCCCGGCGAGAAGTTCCACCTGTTTGTGAGTTACAGCAGCATGGACGCCATGTGGACGCGCGGGCTCATCAGCCGCCTGGAAGCGGACCTCCCGGGGCTGAGAATCTGCCTGCACGAGCGGGACTTCACCCCGGGCAGGAACGTCCTGGAGAACATGGCCGAGTGCATCCAGCAGAGCCAGAAGGTGCTGCTGGTGCTGAGCCAGGACTTTGTGCAGAGTCGCTGGTGCCTCCTGGAGGCCGACCTGTCCCTGTTCGGCTACTGCCTGGAGAGGAAGCTGGTCATCCCGGTCCTGCTGCGGCCCTGCCGGATCCCACTGCACCTCAGCCACCTGACCTACCTGGAGGCCACAGACAGCCGCTTCTACCTCAAGGTGCAGCATGTCCTGTGCCAGCCCAACCACAGTCTGGGGCGCGCCCTGCCCGCCCGGCACGTGGCCTCCTCCCTCTACAGCGGGAAGACCCTCCTGACCCTGAACTGCATCAACAGGGACAGCCTGCCCTCGTGGAAGGTGGGGTCCTTCAGCACCCTGGCCGTCCCCGATCCCTTGAAGGAGGTGTTGGAGGACCCCACGGTGTACAAGCATGCCGTGAGCATCCTGAACGGGGTGCGGTCCCCCAGGTCCTGCCTCCGGTACCTGGGCTGCAGGGTCCCCCTGGGCCTCTTCCTGATTGTCCTCTCCTTGGCAACGCTCACCCTCACCCTGGTTCTGGGGCACCAGCAAAACCCGCCGGCAAAGCGCTTCCTCCTAATCTCCGCCACCGTCTTTTTCTGCCCGCTCCTCATCGTCTTGGGGGTGAACAGCCTGTGCTGGTTCAGGAGATTTTCTCAGAAGAAGATGCGGGAGCTGGAGCTCAGAGTGGGCGAGGCCAACGTCCTGCTGGCGCCCCACTCCCTGCTGATGGGCTGTGACACCATGAACAAGCTGCACTTCGTGTACGTGCTGCTGGGGGACTGCAGGCGGGTCTTCCTGCAGGCCCCGCAGGGCGAGACCCTGTTCCGGGAGGCCCTCCTGCGCTTCTCGTCCAGCTACACCTGCTGCGTGGCCCACGCACACTTCCCCGCCTGCGAGGACACCCAGGGGGCTCCAGGCCACCTGGAGCTGGGCCTGTGCTTCTGCCAGTTCGTCTCTCTGCAGCTGAAGAAACACGAGGGTCTTGGGGTTAACCCCGTGTGATGACAGGAGGGGCCCCCAGGGCCGTGGCTGGCCCTGCAGACATGGCCTCTCTGAGGCCCGGGTGGTGCACACGGGACCCTCACGTCTGGTCAGGACCTTCACCCTCGCCGAGGGCCCCACAGCCTGCTCTGAAGGCAGAGGTGACCTCATCAGCCCAGGTGGCCTGACCGTTTGGGGAGGGGCTTTTTGTTGAGACTATGTAAGGGGAGGCTGGGGAAAGCAGCAGGTCCCCTTAGGATCTGGCCTGCTCTTCAGGAGGAGACGGTCACTGCCGCTGTCTGGGTGGCCAGTTCGTGTCCAGGGGACCAGGGCAGACCATGCTGGCTCCCCGTGGCCCCCTCCCTGAGCAGCTCTTCCAGGCACCTGCCCCTCATCCTGGGACACGGAGCGTGGGGATGCTGGGGTGCGCGGGGGCACCAGGCCGAGCGGAAGGACCCTGGGCCGTTCACCCTCCGCCGTCAGGGCGCCAGCACACAGCTGTCGACTCTGAGAGCCTGTGAGGGGCCAGCCGCAGCCATCGTGGCGGAACGAGAAGGCTGCGTGTGTCCTCCGCGTGGACGCCCCGTCGGACCCGGGTCTCCGCTCCCTCCTGGCCTCAGCCTCAGCCTGTCCCCAGCCTCCCTTTCTGGGCGGAGGGTGTGTCTGTGCCTGGGGGGCTGTCGCCTGCTGGAGCCCTGTTCTGCACCCTGGTCTGCTCACCTGGAGGCTGGCTTCCTGGGCTCAGACGTCACTCCGCACCCTGGTGTTTCTGCGCTTCTGCAGACGCTCTTCCCCGTGGGAGCAGGAGCTATCCGCAGACAAGAACATGAAATGCTTGAGCTGGTTCTGTCTGTGGGGGCGGAACAGGGGGCACCACGAGGCCGAGCTGCACGGCCCCCTCCGCTCTGAGCCCTGCCCGGGGGGTGGGGGTGAAACCCTCAAACCCCACACCCATGCCCACGTGAGGGTCAGTCAGGCTCCACAGAGACCCCCTCGGCTCCAGCTAGGGCAGGACTTTGGAAACGAGGGGTGGCCCCCGGGGCGCTACCTTGAGCCTCAGCTCATGTGTGTGTAAATGAGCAGTTGGCAGGTGATCTCCCGACAGATTTGAAGTTAGTGCTGGGCACATGTCCCCAGAACACCTGGGGTGCCCTTGGGCTCATGGCCAGGTGCCACACTGGTGAGTATTTGGCTCAGCTACTCTGGTTTGCTGACTTGCAAGCTCGGGCCCAGACCACAGCCACAGAGCAGCAAGCCCCTCATCTGACCCCCGAGCAGCCCTTACCCTGTGCCCACCTCCCAGGACCTTCTCCTTACGTGCCCCTTAGATAAGACCCCCCACCCCACACCATGGGTCTTACCAAAAGCCTGCTCTTGTGGTTTGAACTGACCAGTCTGGTCCTAGCTCAGGAGCCCCGGAGCACCCCACCCAGAGACCCCAGTATCAGCGGGAGCTTCTGATCCTGCCTTGTCTGCACTCCGCCTTGAGCACACTACCTTGACGTGGCCTCTCCAGGCATGCGCACACCTCCTCCAGGACCCGCGAGCAACCAACTTCTCTATTTCAACTTCTCTTGTGGAAGCACAGCAGTTCCTGTGGTCTGTTGCTGAACCAAAGCTCCCCACCCAGCAGCCTGGACACTTAACACGTGTTAATGGAACACAGAGGCTGGACTGCTCCCCTCTCTCCTGGGGCCAGGACTGCACCAGGAGGGTCACCCTCAACAGGAGACTGGCCAGAGCAGGTGTGTGAGGGGCAGAAAAGGGAGGGGCTCTGGACAAAGGGGGAATGTGAGCAAAGGCACAAGGTAGGACCCCGGGTCACAGGAAGACCTGCCAAATAGGGAATGGTCCCGTGAACCCCAGGGCTCGCTGGGTGGCTTTGGGTGCCGGAACTTTCTTGGGGGCAGTGCTTGGCACCAGGATCCACCCCAAGGGGTCCCAGCACCTGGTCTCTGAGATGTCCAAAGCAGGGGGCGTGGTCTGGGCCCCAGGCTGAGCAAGAGCCTCCCAGGAGCAGTGGGGACCCTCCAGCCCCCACAGTTGTGGCATGGGATGAGGACCCAACAGGCCCATCCATACCCACTGTGGGCCAGGGCCAAGCTCCCAGAGGGCACACACGGTCCTCACGGACACCGAGGGCCCACTCCAGGCCATATCAGTGGCTGCTCTGTCTGGGGATGGTGCTGGGGGCCTGCAGGCCAAAGCCCAGCTGTGTGCAGGGGCCCCCACATGTGCACACAGCCCCCCACTCCTCAGGCAGTATTCCCACCCTACAGTGCTGTGCCGTGTGGCCCAGAGACAGCAGACGGATGAAAGAGAGATGACAAAGTCCTGTCACTTCAAAAGGCCGTGATTTTTAAGGTCATGAAATAACACAGTTGTGCACACAATAAAAAGAAAACGTCTAAATGAACCACTTTATAGGACCGTTGATCTTTTACTCTGGCTGTGGGACATCCAAGTGGCTTTCAGATTGTGCCAGCTCAGAAGGCCAAGGAGGCTGGGCCTGTGGGGCCCTGGGCCTCCAGCCTGGAGTCCTCCTCCAGCTCCCCATGCGGTATCCAGTCAGCGCCCCAGTTCTTGTGCAGATCCCCCTGCTGGGGCCGGAGTGTCAGGCTTGGGGGGATGCTAGGCCTAGAGGAGTGGTACCCCCAGCGCCCTCAGCAGAGCAGGGTCTGGGGCTGGCTGCACTCTGCCCCCCACCCCCAGCCAACACCTACCCCCAGGGCTGCATGACCCAGACCCGTGGCTCCAGAGGGCAGGGAACCCAGCCTCCCCCCCAGCAGCCTGGACACGGGGCTGCCCCAAGCCACCCTGGCTGCCCTGACCCCTGTCCTGACCCACACCAGCGGTCAGGGATCAGATGTCTGAGGGGCCCTGTCCCCAGGCTGCCGGCGTTCCCACCCCCAGGCATACCTGCTGCACCCAGGAGCAGTGGCCTCCACGTGAAGGGGGAGAGGCCACCGCCTGCCTGACTTCCGTTGTCCTCCCGGGCCAGCCCCTCAGCTAGCCCTGCAGAGCACCCAAATGCACCCCCTGGGAGCTGTATCTCCTGAAGATGTCTGTCCTGGGCTGGTTCTCAGTGGGGTGACCTCAGGCAGGCTGGGGCCTGAGAACCCCACGGAGGGGCTGGGGCTCTAACACTGCAGTCCTGGGAGCACCTCGCCAGGCTGCTGGTCACTAGGTACCCCAGCCGCTGTCCGGGGCCAGCACTCAGTCTTGGTGCACCACCCACTGGTGTCCGCCCCGTGGGGCCTCTGCGGCAGCCCAGGGGCTGTCCATGAGATAGGGGATGAAGGCCTCCAAACTCCATTGCAGTTTGGGCCTGGCTCCTGTAGGGGTGACTGGGGCTTTCAGTGGACAGGCCCCAGGGCCCTATGAGACCCTTCAAGTCCTTCCGGGACTCCCCAGATTCCCTAGTGTGCCCCCTCCCCCACTGACCCTCCACCTGGCTGGCCTCTGCCCTCTGGGTTCTGGAGACCAGTTCTGGGGGGCGTCTATTCAAAACATGCATCAGGTCTGGGGCGCCTGGGGGGCTCAGTCTGTTAAGCGTCTGCTTTCGGCTCAGGTCATGATCCCGGGGTCCAGGGATGGAGTCCCACGTCAGGCTCCCTGCTCAACAGGAAGTCTGCGTCTCCCTCTGCCCCCACCCCGCTCATGCTCTCTCTTTCTCAAATAAATAAATAAAATCTTAAAAAAACAATGCATCAGGTCAACTCTGGCCAGTTCAAGGAGCCCTATTCAACACCCCAAGATAGCTGCCACCTTCTGCTTGCCCTCACCCACTGCCCCACCCTGGGGAAGGGTCTCCATCCAAGAGAACACGCATGTGGATCTGTGTGTGGGGACATCTGGGGAGGGGGGAGAGTGAGAGTACATGTGCATGCGTGTTTGCATGTATGTGTGAGTGTGCACGTGTCCGCCTTGCCTGTGTGTGTGAGTGTGCATTGTGTGAGTGTGTACCTTGCCTGCCTGCGTGAGTGTGCATGTGTGTGCATGAGCATGTGTGTGTCTGCACACGTGTGAGAGCGTGCACATGTGCGTGCACCTTGCCTCTGTGCACAGGAGTGAATGTGCATGTGAGTGTGCACATGTGTGAGTGTGCACGTGTGCACCTTGCCTCTGTGCGTGTGAGTGTGCACGCATGGGAGTGTGCACCTTGCCTCTGTGCACGCGTGTGAGTGTGCATGTGTGTGAGCGTGCACCTTGCCTCTGTGCACACGTATGAGTGTGCATGTGTGGCACATGCATGCAAAGGGGACCCTGGAAGGGTCACCACATCATAGGACTCCTAGGAAGGAAGAGCCCGTGTTCTGGTTCCTCTGTTCCACGGTCTTCCTCAAGCTGCAGCCCCTCAGGGTCACACCTGGGGCCCACTGCAGGGTCTCACTAGGGAGTCATACCTAAGGTCACACTGTGGGTCACATGTTGGGGTCACATGGTGAGGCCACACCCTGGTGACCCACTGTTGGTCCCACATTAGGGTCCCACTGCAAGGCCACCCAGGAGCCTGCAGTTCTAAGAGGTTCCAGGGTGCTGCGGCCGACTGCAGTGTGGTCACCCCCGTGAGCTGGGACTCCCTCCTCACTACCCCCTGCACAGGCTCACCTTTCTGCTCTCGGCAGCTGGCAGGGGCCTGGCTGGGGGAGGTGCTCTGTGCTCCCGGCACTATGAGTGGACACGCTGGTGTGTCTCCGTTTCTGGGACGGTAGCATTGGTGAAGGTAATGACCAATTGAGTAGAGGCCTCCTACCGCTGGATCCCGCCCCTGAATCCCCAGGCCTGGCCCTCAGTGTTTGCCTGATGGGGAAAGGCACCTAACCTTGCAAGGACCCTGAGGATGGTGTTTAAGGGCTGCACTTGAGAGCTGCCCTGAAGAGATGGGAGGATGTGATAGGAAGTGGGGGAGAGTCACAGAGGCGGGTGGGGGGTGGTGGTGCATAACAGCGTACCTCGATGGGGCTGGTGGGTGTCTGTGGGCTTGTGCGTGTACATCCTACCCAAAAGGGTGCAGTGCTCTGTGTCTGCCTGGTAGTTCCACAGTGGAAACCTCACCCAACCAAACAAAACTCATGTCCTACTTAAATTATCCCCTCATGTGTCGATCACACTGAGATGGGCAGCCTAAGGAAGCAGATCTGCCCTGCCCCTGAACTCAGGGTTAACTCACAAAGGACCCACACGGTGCACGCGGCGTGCCCAGTAGAAGGATGGCCGGCCCCAAAGACCATG
>NW_022590313.1:0-16849 GCF_004348235.1 Phoca vitulina | reverse complement strand
GCCTCAGTCTCCCCTAATGATCAGAGAGGATGCAGGGTGTCGGGGGGTCACCTCCAGCCCCACATGAGGCTCGGAGACCCAGGCTCACATGCCATCTTCATGTGTCTCGGGTGACAGTAACTTTGCTTATTTTAACGATTTCCTTCCAGGTAGAGCAAGACCAGGCCACCCTGCTGTGGACACCGACCAGCGTCGGGCCACCACAGCCCCGCTCGCTCAGGAGACCACATCCTGAGCTGGCAGGTCGGGGCAGCCCCGGAGCCAGGTGGCTCCAAGCAGGGGCCAGGGGACGTCCGTCCTCCAGTGGGGCATGAGGTCCCGGACTGGGAGCTGGTCCCATGCCTGCTGGAAAGTGACCCTGAGAGCCAGCCCTGCTCTGCTCTTGCTCTGAGGTCCTGGGCTGCCTGCCTGAGGGCAGCTGGCCTCCGCTCCACACCCGAATGTCCGGCTGCAGGCCTGGCCGGGCAGGGCACCTGAGGCGTCCTGAAGGCCCCAGTCCCTGGACTGACGGACCCGGAAAGACAGAGAGAAGCACCTGGAAGCGGCGTCAACACCTGCCTGTCCTGGGCTGGGGAACAATCTGGGGAAGGATGTGGGGCCCCCACTCAGTCTCTCCACCCCCGAGTCTGGGGGCTTCCTTCAGCAGCGGCCTCTCCCCTCCCGGCCCAGTAGGGACGGCACCAAGCTGCACCTGTTTCCAAACCCTCTTCAGGGTGCACGCAGGTGAAGAAAGGAGCATCCTGTGTGTGCCCTATCGTAGCGAATCACCCCTGGGGCTGTATGAGCCACGGTGGCCCTCGGGAGCCCTACTGTGCAGCCGGGAGCTGGAGACCCACGAGCTCGGACACGCAGTTTCTCACGGCCCCCAGCGGCTCCCACCGCAGCTGTGCGCGGGACAAGCTCCGCGGCAGTTTTCTGGGTCAGATGTTGTTCTCCGTCCAGAAGGAATTCAAAAGAAACGCTTTGTTGACACGGAGCAGATGTGAGCTTTTCCTCTGGGTTCAGACGTGAGCGTGAGGGCTGGTGAGGCGCGGGGGGCTGGCCTGGGCGGCAGAGCACGGTGTCGGGTCTGACTTCCAGGCTCCCCGCTCAGTGAAGGGACCCGAAAGCAGGACACTTCCTGCCCGCTGACAGGAAGCAGCTGACCTTGGTCACTGGGGTAAGCTGGAGCCACCCCGGCCTTCGACCTCCAGAGGGCGTGCGGGGAAGGGGTGTCAGGACAGCCAAGCCAGAGTGGGGACAGGACCTGGCTTCCTCAGGCTGTAGGGCTGCTCCAACCCGGAGAGTGACGGACATGGCAGGGTTGGGACTAAATCTGGGCTGGGGCGCACCCAGAGTTGGCCCTGCCCTCGTGGGCCCAGAGTTCAGGTCCAGAGGTTGCAGACGTGTCTCCCCCCTTGCTGGTGTGGGGGAGGGGGCAGAAACAGCGCCGGGGCACTGACCCGCCAGGCTCTCGGGTGGGCAGTGAGGGACCCTGTCCACGTAGCCAGAGGGGCTGCGTCGGGATCCGCTGATTTGCTTCCAGCGGCTCAGCCCAGGGGAGGGCTAGCGGGGTTTCCATCTCTTTCTCTTGAGCTTTTCTAGGACCGCGTTTGGAGTCAAGCCCACCCAGACCAGCAGCTTCCCCACTGCTGCCTAGGGGTGCGTCTGGTCTGCATGGGGCCCACTGAGTAGGAAAGCCTCGAATGCTCCCTGCCCTCTGACCACAGGCCAGCCCCGGGCCTGTGCCCGTCTGGCCCCACCCTCAGACTCAGGGCCACACACACTCACGTGGCACCTCAGTGGGACTGGAGATGTCCTCGAACCTTCGGAGGGAGTCCTTGGAGAGGGCTCCCCAAGAGGGAGGACCGGGGTCAGCGCCGAGAGAGACCCCTCAGCCTCAGGCCTCCCCCTGTTGCCAGGACCATGGTTGGGGTCTCAGGGCTGGGACCACATGGTGCCCCCTCTGTGGCTGTGGGCTGCCAAGGATACCTGGCCTCCTGAGTGACCCCAATGACCTTGGCCAAGCTACCAGGCTGTGGGCAGCACGTTCTCTACCAGCCACCAGGGACCCCAGTGCCCAGGATCGCCCCCTTGGCAGAAACTTGGCACCTTGCCTGGAGGCTGCCAGACAGGAGACATCTGACCAAGGGCTGGGGGGCAGCATCCTGCTAAGGCCGTGAACGAGGAGAAGTGAATGCTGGGCTGCACACAAAGTGAGAGGCAGCTCTGTCTGAGCCATGGGCGGGGGGCGGGGGGCGGGAGGGGGATGGCCCCAGAGCCTGCGGTGCAGACATGGGGACTTCCCTCCATCCAGGCTCTGGGAAGGGCCCCCACCCGAGGCTCTCCGTGTTCTGGGAGCCAGCTCAACATGGAGCACTGGCGCGAGCCAAGCTACTCATGCTGTTTTACGAGGTCCAAGTATGGGGGACGATCCTGAAGACGGGAGACTCCACAGCTCGCTCCTGCTATTCTCTCTCATTTTGTTTATGGCAATCTTTATAACTGTGGGAATATTTCTGGGCTGGCTCCTGCTATTCTTTTTCATTTTATTTATGGCAATCTTTACAATTGTGGGAATATTTCTGGGGTTTCATGATAAAGTGACTACTCATCTTAGTTACACCTATCTAAGCAATCATAATGAAACTAATTCCACAAAGAATTAGTTTCTATAGAACAAAATAACAAGACAGTCACGCTCTGTCTAGCACCTTTCTCTTTGCGTACTGTTTTTAGTTTTAGCGAAAGCCAATAAGCGGAAATCAATAAAGGTCATGTTAATCATTACAAAGGAAAAATGAAAGAAGGCTATGGCTGTAATCCAGAAAATGATCTAAGATTTGGAAAAACAAAAATATCCTAACATATAAATAAAGTTCCTCCGAGGCTGTCAGGAGGAGATGCTTGCAACCTGACCCTGTGTCTGTGTGTCCTCATTTGCCGACGCCGTCCTTTCCTACGAGAGACCCACCCCGGCTGGAGCTGGACTCCGGCAGAGCACGGTGCCCAGCACAATCTCTGATCCTGGTCGTCCGGAAGGCCCGTCTCCACCTGCCCGTACCTGGCAGGGCCTCCCCTCCCATCCCCACATCAGAGGCCTTTGAAGCAAGGACCCCTTCTGGGTGGGGGGGGGCAGGTCTGAGGTCTGAGCCCTGGGCCTGGAGCTGCAGCTGGGATGGACACGGCTGACCCATGGCTGAGTCACGGCAGAGGAGCCTGTCATGTGCAGGGCTGACAGGAGCTCGGTCCTCTCTCCCTCCCTCCCCAAACATATCTGCGGCTGGCCGGCCAGCTGTGCCGGGGGCTGGACGCACAGACCCCACAGATGCTGTCCGCCTCATGGAGCCCAGCCAGGTGAGGCCGTGAGCCAGGAGGCAGGTGCTGGGGGCTGCGGGGGAGAGGGCTGGCTTGGCAGAGCTGTGACACAGGGATGGAGCGCTTGGCGTGGCCGGAGCCCTGGGAGTGAAGGGGCAGAGGAGGGGAGGGCCTGGAGCCAGCGGGGTCCCTCCGCACCCAGGAGACGCCCGTGGCCGTCCAGACACCGTTCAAAGAGGCTCGGACAGCAGCGCCGAGGTCTTCTGGTCCAACCTTAATGAGAAGGAAGGAGGAGAGCCGCCTGTCCTTCAGGAGAGGTGAGGACCGACCTCAGGAGAGTGTGGTCAAGGGGGCTGGGAGGTGAGCAGGAGAGGCACGGGAGTGGCTGGCTCACTCTCTGGTTCTCCAGATCAAGAGGGGAGGGGTAGGGGGAGGAGAATTACAGCCAGGCCCCGAGGAGCTGGGGCGCAGGGGCTCTCTTGGCTGTCTGAAGAAAACACACAAAGCCCCAGAGGGCTTGGCTGGCGTGGCTCCGTGGCTCCGTGGCTCCGGCAGGTGGCGCTTCCTCCCTGCTGATCCAGCTGCATTTCTGCTCGGCAGCACCTCCACCCCCTGAGTTCCCAGCGCTTTGCTTACACAGCCCTACCTTTCCTATGCCGTCTTGGTTTGTTTTAGTTGAAATATAATACACAGAACATAAAATTCACCATTCTAAAGTGTGCATTTTAGCGGGTTTTAGTGTATCCACAAGGTTGTGCGGCTGTCACAATTCTCTAATTCCAGAACATTGTCGCGGTCCTGGTAAGAAACCCCGTCCCCCATTAGCTGCCGTTCCCTTTTCCCCTCCGCCCCCGCCCCGGCAACCGCTAATCTACTTTCTAGCTGGATTTGCCTGTTCCGCACATCGCCGGTAAGCGGAATCAGACACGATGTGGTCTTTGTGCCTGGCCCCTTTCACTCGGATACTGCTTCCCGAGGCTCACCCACACTGCAGCATGTACAACACACTTTGTTCCTTCAGTGGCTGGGCCACACTCCATTGTGCAGATTGACCCCTTCATCAGCTGTGGGACATCTGGGTTGATCCCACCATCTGGACATCATGGGTAACATGCCATCGTATTTTATGAGTAATGCTATAGAACAACACGTTTTCAGGGCCCAGGAGGATGTGTCCTAGCAGGAGCATCTGTGGCCTCTACTCCCATGGACCACAGACCCACCCTGGTGGCGTCAGCTGCCTTCTGGCCAGGCTCCCCCTCCCAACCTGACTCTGAACTTCCTCCAGTGCCTGGGAAGAAGGGGGTGTTCCTGGACCTTTGCTGGGGCCAACCTGCTAGTTTTAAAGTGTGGCAACACATTAATAAAACAACAACAACAAAAACCCCCAGAAACTTTAGGTCAAACAAAGCTCCCTGCCACCTTGCTTGGCTAAAGCCCTGCCCTTGACCTCAGAGAGGCAGCGTCTGCCCTTTCCAGCTGAGCCACGTGAGATTAAGGGTCCGTCCCAGGGCCACGTGGATAGTAAGGGCAGAGCTAGGGTCGCAGGGAGCCTTACAATTTCTGTTCTTCCTTGACCGATTCAGCCCTACCTCAGATGCTTGATAGCCATGGGCTGGAAAGTGGTGTGACCACCAAGGGACAGGACAGCCAGGTGCTGGGCAGGACCACCCCAGTGAGGCAGCAGCCCGCCTCTTGTGTCCCAGCCCTACACATTCTGGTCTCGAGTGTTGGGAGCACGGGCTTGCTTTCCAGACTCTGTCCCCACTAACACACGGACGGGGACCCCAGGTGACCCAGGAACCCAGGAAGTGGTCATGTCCACACTCAGCTCTCCCACCAGACTGGGCTCAGAGGTGCACAAGGGCTGATGGCCCTTGGATGCACTCAGGACTGGGGAGACCAGAGCCAGGTCTGGCTGGAAGGGCAGGCGAGAGGCCCTGACTGCCCCCGTGTGGGCCTGGGGAGCTGGGGTGCCATGGCCAGCAGCCTAATGACCACCTGCCTTCTTGCCACCTTCCTCCAGCACAGGGTTCTCTCCTCCCTCCGTCCCTCTGCTCTCCTTTCTAGGCCCCACCAGCACTGGCCCAGGATGACCAGGACCTGGGCCGGTCCCTGCCTGTGGGAGGGATGAACTTGCCCGTGGCTGCCCCACGAGGCAGCGGCCCACTGCCCTCTCTTCCCTCCCTGCTCCGTCTCCCTCTCCCTTCTTTTTCTCCTTCCCCTCCCTCTCCCTTCCCTCCCCTTCCTCCTCACCCTCCCTTTCTCTCCCTAACTCCTGTCATTCCTTCCTCCCATTTCCAGGGGCTTTGATAATCCATCACCTGTTAAATGGTGAGGGGACCGGGAGCAGGGTGCAGAGAGGGGGAAGGGAGAAGGTTATTCTCAGTTGGGCGCTGAGCAGCATGCCCACAGAGAAGTGAAGACAGGCCCAGAGAGCCACACCGCCCCTGGGAAGCTTCCAGAGTGCCGGGGCAGGGCACAGAGTTGGGAAGCAGGAGCCCAGGTGGGACAGGAAAGCGGCGCCCTCTGCAGAGTCCCTGAGGTCTGGGGGGCCTGAACTGAGTGGGGTGCAGGCAAGGGGGAAACTCAGGCAGGCACGTCTGCCCTGAGTCGCTGATAGCTTAGGACTGCAATGTTGTCTGTGTCACTGACTAGGACCCAAGGACAACTGACCACGGCCCAGAGGGTCCCTGACTACAGACGGGGAGGGGGACATGGTGGCTGCCCATGCCCAGCCCACCCCCGAGGGTCTGCACTCAGTGAGCAGCCTTGACCCTTGACTGAGGAGCCACGGAAGGGGAGGGGAGGGTCACCTTCCCTGCAGCATCTCGCCCCTACCTCGGCCGGGGCTGTGCTGTGCACCCTGGCACCTCCCCAGCTCCCCCTCGCTGGGCCAGACCCCTTTTCTTGGTGCTGGGCCCCCAGTGACCTGCCTGGAGTGCGGTGGATGGGGCGGGCCCAGGCCAGGGATCCCCCCTCCCCCACGCCCATGGTCACCTCCTCCCCCACCACCACCCCCAGAGGAGCGGGGCCCTGCAGAACTGGGTCAGAGGCAGCGGCTGACCTCTCAGAACCACCCAGCACACACTGGAACTCTGGGAGCTAGGAGGCCAGGGTGGGTCGCGCTGCTCTGAGACCCCAGATCCCTGGGAACCCGGCCCATGGCACTTAACCGCTAAGGAGCAAACAGGCTTTGGTGAAGAGCCGACAGCTGTCTGCTAGGGAAGCAGAGTTAACAAGGACGGTGTGTGTAGGGGGGTGGTACGGGAGGGTCCGCGTTTGAACCCCCCACCTCCCACTCCCGTGCTCCCCCCACCCATAGGCTTGGGTTTGGAGCCCCAGGTCTGAGCCGGGCCTGGGCTCAGCAGGGCCCCCTGGAGGCCTGGGTGTGAGTGTGTGTGTGAGGCGGGGTGGGGGGATGTAAAAATCCTCCAGTAGGGAAATGAAGTCTGGGTCTGGGACCACCCCACCCTCCCAGACCTGGGTAAGTGTGGCTGCAGAAAGTGGGGGGAGGAGGGGGTGTCCCCAAGTGCTACAGGACCCAGGAGTGCGGGTGGGTGTGCAGCCAGGGAGGGCTCTGGCCAGCAGACCTCCTGCCCAGGCTGCCCCGAGCTGTCAGGGGGCCTGGGAGTTATGCCCCCGCCACCCCTCTCTCGGCCCAGGTCACAGGAGCAAAGAGCAGTGGTGTCTCCTGCCTCCCAGGGACAGCGCTGACCGGGCTTTCCCTTGGAGCCGCTTCTTGCTCCCTCCCTCCCTCCCTCCGTCCCTCCCTTCCTTCCTTCCTTCCTGCAAGTGGAAACCACCCCTGAGCCCCATTAGCTTCTGCTGAACAGAAGAGGGAACTGAAGCCGGGAGGCCAGAGGCTTCTGCCCCTCTCCTCATTGGGTGGCACTCCAGGCCACCCTTGCTTCGGAAGAGTGGGTGTTGGTGAGGGGTGGGTGTCCATCTGATTGGGGGAAGGAGGGCAGGATGTGCAGGGAGGGGTGAACCCCTCGAAGAACTAGTTGTTGTGAAAATCTTCTTCATACCAGGCGCCAGGGTGGCTCAGTTGGTTAATTGTCTGATTTGTCTCAGGTCATGGTCTCAGGGTCCTGGGAAAGAGCCCCCAGCCCCTGAGCCACCCCCTCCAGCCCTGGAGCCCCTGAGCCCTGAGCCCCTGAACACACGAGCCCTGAGCCCCTTGAGCCCCCAGCCCTGCAGGCCGGCTCCACCCTCAGCCCACCCAGGAGTCTGCTTCTCCCTCTCCCTCTGCCCCTCTCCCCGCTTGTGTACTTGTTCTCTCTCTCTCTCTCAAATAAATAAAGTCTTAAAAAAAGAAAGAAAGAAAATCTTTATCCTCCAAAAAGTGACAATGCTGGAAGTGTGCGTCCCTCGAAGTCCCATTATTTCAGGCACGAGTCCATCAGCTAGGCATATGGCTTTTTTTCTATGGGATTCTGTCCTCAAAGAGCAGACCCCTCTCTCCATGCCTCTTGGAGGACATCACTGGGTTGTGTTCCAAACCAGTGGTGACAAGTCGGGGGCCACCGTGGTCCATATAGTGTGTGCCAGCTTCCCCAGCTTCACCAGCGTCAAGCTGCTTCATCAGTTCTGGGTTTTGCTGGTTTCCCAGGAACAACACAGTATCTTGTGAGTTTGAGTGTCTTCCTCAGGTATGAGTTTGAATAGCGATTTCCTTAAGTGATCGCTTGTAGGGTGATGGCTCAGATTGGAGACACACCTTCGGCTCAGGTGGGAGGAGGTCTTGGAGGAGGGGACAGGGCCCCGAGGGACACAGACGGCCCCTCCCTTGGGTTATGAGTAGAACTGGGGAAAGGGCCAGTGATGGGGTATTGGGTGGGTTTCAGGAAACCGCCAGGAGGGGTGCAGCTCCCAGGCTGTTGTGTCCCCTTGGCCTGAGAGGGCAGGAGCGGGGGAGGTGACCCGAGCCCCACGTGGGTGTTTGGGGAGGCCACCCAGCAGCTGGGATCTTCTCTTGGAGGGTGCAGCCAGCCCCAAGGACACAGAGGATGCACTCCCACCCCTGCGCCTGGCCAGACCTGCTCAGCGAACCTGACCAGGAGCCACCGAGTCACACCCAGTCATCCCCGTCACTTCTTCCAGCGGGAGGGCCTGGTCCAGCAGCCAGCAAGCCCAGTGGCTCCAGCAAAGTCCCCATCACACAGATTTCCAGAGCCCCAGATCTCCAGACCCGAGGGCTCCAGCCAGAATCTTTTCTCAGAGGGGGCAGTGCTGTGCCTCTTCTCCCTGTCCCGCCATCCCCATTCTGCAGGAGGGGCCTCCCTCAACTCGCTTCCTTCTTTCGGTTTCCCACTATTTGTGCTTTAGCAGAGAGGCCTCTAGAAAGTGTTGGGCGCAGACTTCCTCTGTCTGGGGACAGCGCGGGGGAGGGTCCCAGCTGCCTCCCAGGCCTCCCCTGAGGACCCGCGTGAGGAGCAGCAGTGAGGAGCGAGCGGGGATTGCTGGCCGAGAGCCTGCACTCTTCAGGCCGTCGGGGCCCAGGACAGTGTCTGAGCCCCAGCGCTTAACCGTGGTGGAGCAAGTGCAGGTGCCCCCTGGACACGTCCTTACCCACGCGGTGAGAGAAAGGGGGTGGCCAGCCCTCCCGGAGCGGGAACCCTGTGAGAGCAGGCTTTCCAGGGTGTCCCCCAGAGCCTTGCTCCCCTGGTGTTCGTGCCACCTGGAAGGGGGTGGTCTGGGGGATGAGTCCCCTCCTTGTCACCCCCATGTGGGTGCCTTCCTCCCAGTCAGGAGGTAGAGCAGGTGGGGTAGGGGTCCCTGGGGAAGCAGGGAGTGGGCAGATGGGCTCCTTCCTCCTTCATCTCCCAGAGCTGCTCGCTTGTCCTCCTCTTGACTCTCCTGCTCCTGCTCACCCAAGAGGGGAGGGGTCTCAGCCGGGGACTGCCTGGCAGAGTGGCATCGTGGCCCACGGTATGCCCGTGAGGCTGGCCGTCACACCAGGGCTCCAGGGGGCAGGGTGTCTGGGCAGGGTCACCTCAGCTAGCTGTGGGCACACGAGAAAATCAAGAAAATCTCCACCGTGAGTGCTGGGGAGACGGTGCTCGGGCAGACAGACCTCTGGTGGCCGGAGCTGCAGCTCAGTGCTCTGTTCACTGAGTCTGAGCAGCAGGATCTCGATGTGAGGGTCTTGAGCGGCACAGAGACAGTCCCAGTGCTTTCTGGGACCTGTGACTGCCTCCCTGGAGCAAGTATTATCGAGGACCCATCTTCGTCCCCTCGGGCTCCGGACACAGCACCGTAGTCTGGGGCCTTAAGCAACAGTCATTTCTCAGTCTGGAGACTGGCGTTCTGGAGTCAGGGCGTCAGCACGGTCGGCTTCTGGTGCGGCCACCTCCTGGCTTGCCTGCTCGCTGCATCCTCACCGGTGGACGGCTGAGGCCGCCCTCCGGGCCCTCTTTATAGGGCACTCACCCCATCCGTGGGGCTCCACCCTCATGCCCCAATCACCTCCCAATACCATCACCTGGGGGTTAGGGCTTCAACATGCGAATTTGGGGGACACAAACATCCAGTGTATAGCAACCCCTCCTTCCCAGGAACCACATGAACCACAACTGAAGAGAAAGAAAGGACGGGAAGGTGTGGCCACCGTGTGCACCAAGCCTTTCAAAGCCAATGTCTTGTGGACATCAAGGAAGCCCCCCCACCCCAGATGAGAACAGCCAGGCTGATTCCTCAGAGCGCACTGAATTGGGGGTCCCATGACACGTGTGTGTGGCAGAGACCCAGGGACAGGCAGGGGAGTGGGAGACGTCGTAGTAGGAAGGGGGCTCAGGTGCCCCGACGGAGGCTGGGAGCAGACAGCTAGAAGAGGGGGGTCCTTGAGGTTGGAACGGGGAACATGCTGGCTTTCTCCAGTGGTCCTGAGTTGGAAGAGGGAGCGGTGAGTGGGAAAGCTGGTGCACACAGGACCCTCACGTCTGGTCACTGACCACCTCCTGGCAGGTTTGGGCCAGTGGTTCTGGGGGCTGGTGGTCCCATAGTCCGCCCAGTCAGTCTGTCTCCATCTCTTGCAGCCCGAGGGCAGTTTTCTTCTCTGGAGACCAGAGGCAGCTTCCAGGGCTGGATTCCCAGGCGGCGCCCATGGATCCTGGCCCTGCGGAGGAAGGTGTGGCCCTGGCCATCTCCCCACTGAAGCCCGGCGAGAAGTTCCACCTGTTTGTGAGTTACAGCAGCATGGACGCCATGTGGACGCGCGGGCTCATCAGCCGCCTGGAAGCGGACCTCCCGGGGCTGAGAATCTGCCTGCACGAGCGGGACTTCACCCCGGGCAGGAACGTCCTGGAGAACATGGCCGAGTGCATCCAGCAGAGCCAGAAGGTGCTGCTGGTGCTGAGCCAGGACTTTGTGCAGAGTCGCTGGTGCCTCCTGGAGGCCGACCTGTCCCTGTTCGGCTACTGCCTGGAGAGGAAGCTGGTCATCCCGGTCCTGCTGCGGCCCTGCCGGATCCCACTGCACCTCAGCCACCTGACCTACCTGGAGGCCACAGACAGCCGCTTCTACCTCAAGGTGCAGCATGTCCTGTGCCAGCCCAACCACAGTCTGGGGCGCGCCCTGCCCGCCCGGCACGTGGCCTCCTCCCTCTACAGCGGGAAGACCCTCCTGACCCTGAACTGCATCAACAGGGACAGCCTGCCCTCGTGGAAGGTGGGGTCCTTCAGCACCCTGGCCGTCCCCGATCCCTTGAAGGAGGTGTTGGAGGACCCCACGGTGTACAAGCATGCCGTGAGCATCCTGAACGGGGTGCGGTCCCCCAGGTCCTGCCTCCGGTACCTGGGCTGCAGGGTCCCCCTGGGCCTCTTCCTGATTGTCCTCTCCTTGGCAACGCTCACCCTCACCCTGGTTCTGGGGCACCAGCAAAACCCGCCGGCAAAGCGCTTCCTCCTAATCTCCGCCACCGTCTTTTTCTGCCCGCTCCTCATCGTCTTGGGGGTGAACAGCCTGTGCTGGTTCAGGAGATTTTCTCAGAAGAAGATGCGGGAGCTGGAGCTCAGAGTGGGCGAGGCCAACGTCCTGCTGGCGCCCCACTCCCTGCTGATGGGCTGTGACACCATGAACAAGCTGCACTTCGTGTACGTGCTGCTGGGGGACTGCAGGCGGGTCTTCCTGCAGGCCCCGCAGGGCGAGACCCTGTTCCGGGAGGCCCTCCTGCGCTTCTCGTCCAGCTACACCTGCTGCGTGGCCCACGCACACTTCCCCGCCTGCGAGGACACCCAGGGGGCTCCAGGCCACCTGGAGCTGGGCCTGTGCTTCTGCCAGTTCGTCTCTCTGCAGCTGAAGAAACACGAGGGTCTTGGGGTTAACCCCGTGTGATGACAGGAGGGGCCCCCAGGGCCGTGGCTGGCCCTGCAGACATGGCCTCTCTGAGGCCCGGGTGGTGCACACGGGACCCTCACGTCTGGTCAGGACCTTCACCCTCGCCGAGGGCCCCACAGCCTGCTCTGAAGGCAGAGGTGACCTCATCAGCCCAGGTGGCCTGACCGTTTGGGGAGGGGCTTTTTGTTGAGACTATGTAAGGGGAGGCTGGGGAAAGCAGCAGGTCCCCTTAGGATCTGGCCTGCTCTTCAGGAGGAGACGGTCACTGCCGCTGTCTGGGTGGCCAGTTCGTGTCCAGGGGACCAGGGCAGACCATGCTGGCTCCCCGTGGCCCCCTCCCTGAGCAGCTCTTCCAGGCACCTGCCCCTCATCCTGGGACACGGAGCGTGGGGATGCTGGGGTGCGCGGGGGCACCAGGCCGAGCGGAAGGACCCTGGGCCGTTCACCCTCCGCCGTCAGGGCGCCAGCACACAGCTGTCGACTCTGAGAGCCTGTGAGGGGCCAGCCGCAGCCATCGTGGCGGAACGAGAAGGCTGCGTGTGTCCTCCGCGTGGACGCCCCGTCGGACCCGGGTCTCCGCTCCCTCCTGGCCTCAGCCTCAGCCTGTCCCCAGCCTCCCTTTCTGGGCGGAGGGTGTGTCTGTGCCTGGGGGGCTGTCGCCTGCTGGAGCCCTGTTCTGCACCCTGGTCTGCTCACCTGGAGGCTGGCTTCCTGGGCTCAGACGTCACTCCGCACCCTGGTGTTTCTGCGCTTCTGCAGACGCTCTTCCCCGTGGGAGCAGGAGCTATCCGCAGACAAGAACATGAAATGCTTGAGCTGGTTCTGTCTGTGGGGGCGGAACAGGGGGCACCACGAGGCCGAGCTGCACGGCCCCCTCCGCTCTGAGCCCTGCCCGGGGGGTGGGGGTGAAACCCTCAAACCCCACACCCATGCCCACGTGAGGGTCAGTCAGGCTCCACAGAGACCCCCTCGGCTCCAGCTAGGGCAGGACTTTGGAAACGAGGGGTGGCCCCCGGGGCGCTACCTTGAGCCTCAGCTCATGTGTGTGTAAATGAGCAGTTGGCAGGTGATCTCCCGACAGATTTGAAGTTAGTGCTGGGCACATGTCCCCAGAACACCTGGGGTGCCCTTGGGCTCATGGCCAGGTGCCACACTGGTGAGTATTTGGCTCAGCTACTCTGGTTTGCTGACTTGCAAGCTCGGGCCCAGACCACAGCCACAGAGCAGCAAGCCCCTCATCTGACCCCCGAGCAGCCCTTACCCTGTGCCCACCTCCCAGGACCTTCTCCTTACGTGCCCCTTAGATAAGACCCCCCACCCCACACCATGGGTCTTACCAAAAGCCTGCTCTTGTGGTTTGAACTGACCAGTCTGGTCCTAGCTCAGGAGCCCCGGAGCACCCCACCCAGAGACCCCAGTATCAGCGGGAGCTTCTGATCCTGCCTTGTCTGCACTCCGCCTTGAGCACACTACCTTGACGTGGCCTCTCCAGGCATGCGCACACCTCCTCCAGGACCCGCGAGCAACCAACTTCTCTATTTCAACTTCTCTTGTGGAAGCACAGCAGTTCCTGTGGTCTGTTGCTGAACCAAAGCTCCCCACCCAGCAGCCTGGACACTTAACACGTGTTAATGGAACACAGAGGCTGGACTGCTCCCCTCTCTCCTGGGGCCAGGACTGCACCAGGAGGGTCACCCTCAACAGGAGACTGGCCAGAGCAGGTGTGTGAGGGGCAGAAAAGGGAGGGGCTCTGGACAAAGGGGGAATGTGAGCAAAGGCACAAGGTAGGACCCCGGGTCACAGGAAGACCTGCCAAATAGGGAATGGTCCCGTGAACCCCAGGGCTCGCTGGGTGGCTTTGGGTGCCGGAACTTTCTTGGGGGCAGTGCTTGGCACCAGGATCCACCCCAAGGGGTCCCAGCACCTGGTCTCTGAGATGTCCAAAGCAGGGGGCGTGGTCTGGGCCCCAGGCTGAGCAAGAGCCTCCCAGGAGCAGTGGGGACCCTCCAGCCCCCACAGTTGTGGCATGGGATGAGGACCCAACAGGCCCATCCATACCCACTGTGGGCCAGGGCCAAGCTCCCAGAGGGCACACACGGTCCTCACGGACACCGAGGGCCCACTCCAGGCCATATCAGTGGCTGCTCTGTCTGGGGATGGTGCTGGGGGCCTGCAGGCCAAAGCCCAGCTGTGTGCAGGGGCCCCCACATGTGCACACAGCCCCCCACTCCTCAGGCAGTATTCCCACCCTACAGTGCTGTGCCGTGTGGCCCAGAGACAGCAGACGGATGAAAGAGAGATGACAAAGTCCTGTCACTTCAAAAGGCCGTGATTTTTAAGGTCATGAAATAACACAGTTGTGCACACAATAAAAAGAAAACGTCTAAATGAACCACTTTATAGGACCGTTGATCTTTTACTCTGGCTGTGGGACATCCAAGTGGCTTTCAGATTGTGCCAGCTCAGAAGGCCAAGGAGGCTGGGCCTGTGGGGCCCTGGGCCTCCAGCCTGGAGTCCTCCTCCAGCTCCCCATGCGGTATCCAGTCAGCGCCCCAGTTCTTGTGCAGATCCCCCTGCTGGGGCCGGAGTGTCAGGCTTGGGGGGATGCTAGGCCTAGAGGAGTGGTACCCCCAGCGCCCTCAGCAGAGCAGGGTCTGGGGCTGGCTGCACTCTGCCCCCCACCCCCAGCCAACACCTACCCCCAGGGCTGCATGACCCAGACCCGTGGCTCCAGAGGGCAGGGAACCCAGCCTCCCCCCCCAGCAGCCTGGACACGGGGCTGCCCCAAGCCACCCTGGCTGCCCTGACCCCTGTCCTGACCCACACCAGCGGTCAGGGATCAGATGTCTGAGGGGCCCTGTCCCCAGGCTGCCGGCGTTCCCACCCCCAGGCATACCTGCTGCACCCAGGAGCAGTGGCCTCCACGTGAAGGGGGAGAGGCCACCGCCTGCCTGACTTCCGTTGTCCTCCCGGGCCAGCCCCTCAGCTAGCCCTGCAGAGCACCCAAATGCACCCCCTGGGAGCTGTATCTCCTGAAGATGTCTGTCCTGGGCTGGTTCTCAGTGGGGTGACCTCAGGCAGGCTGGGGCCTGAGAACCCCACGGAGGGGCTGGGGCTCTAACACTGCAGTCCTGGGAGCACCTCGCCAGGCTGCTGGTCACTAGGTACCCCAGCCGCTGTCCGGGGCCAGCACTCAGTCTTGGTGCACCACCCACTGGTGTCCGCCCCGTGGGGCCTCTGCGGCAGCCCAGGGGCTGTCCATGAGATAGGGGATGAAGGCCTCCAAACTCCATTGCAGTTTGGGCCTGGCTCCTGTAGGGGTGACTGGGGCTTTCAGTGGACAGGCCCCAGGGCCCTATGAGACCCTTCAAGTCCTTCCGGGACTCCCCAGATTCCCTAGTGTGCCCCCTCCCCCACTGACCCTCCACCTGGCTGGCCTCTGCCCTCTGGGTTCTGGAGACCAGTTCTGGGGGGCGTCTATTCAAAACATGCATCAGGTCTGGGGCGCCTGGGGGGCTCAGTCTGTTAAGCGTCTGCTTTCGGCTCAGGTCATGATCCCGGGGTCCAGGGATGGAGTCCCACGTCAGGCTCCCTGCTCAACAGGAAGTCTGCGTCTCCCTCTGCCCCCACCCCGCTCATGCTCTCTCTTTCTCAAATAAATAAATAAAATCTTAAAAAAACAATGCATCAGGTCAACTCTGGCCAGTTCAAGGAGCCCTATTCAACACCCCAAGATAGCTGCCACCTTCTGCTTGCCCTCACCCACTGCCCCACCCTGGGGAAGGGTCTCCATCCAAGAGAACACGCATGTGGATCTGTGTGTGGGGACATCTGGGGAGGGGGGAGAGTGAGAGTACATGTGCATGCGTGTTTGCATGTATGTGTGAGTGTGCACGTGTCCGCCTTGCCTGTGTGTGTGAGTGTGCATTGTGTGAGTGTGTACCTTGCCTGCCTGCGTGAGTGTGCATGTGTGTGCATGAGCATGTGTGTGTCTGCACACGTGTGAGAGCGTGCACATGTGCGTGCACCTTGCCTCTGTGCACAGGAGTGAATGTGCATGTGAGTGTGCACATGTGTGAGTGTGCACGTGTGCACCTTGCCTCTGTGCGTGTGAGTGTGCACGCATGGGAGTGTGCACCTTGCCTCTGTGCACGCGTGTGAGTGTGCATGTGTGTGAGCGTGCACCTTGCCTCTGTGCACACGTATGAGTGTGCATGTGTGGCACATGCATGCAAAGGGGACCCTGGAAGGGTCACCACATCATAGGACTCCTAGGAAGGAAGAGCCCGTGTTCTGGTTCCTCTGTTCCACGGTCTTCCTCAAGCTGCAGCCCCTCAGGGTCACACCTGGGGCCCACTGCAGGGTCTCACTAGGGAGTCATACCTAAGGTCACACTGTGGGTCACATGTTGGGGTCACATGGTGAGGCCACACCCTGGTGACCCACTGTTGGTCCCACATTAGGGTCCCACTGCAAGGCCACCCAGGAGCCTGCAGTTCTAAGAGGTTCCAGGGTGCTGCGGCCGACTGCAGTGTGGTCACCCCCGTGAGCTGGGACTCCCTCCTCACTACCCCCTGCACAGGCTCACCTTTCTGCTCTCGGCAGCTGGCAGGGGCCTGGCTGGGGGAGGTGCTCTGTGCTCCCGGCACTATGAGTGGACACGCTGGTGTGTCTCCGTTTCTGGGACGGTAGCATTGGTGAAGGTAATGACCAATTGAGTAGAGGCCTCCTACCGCTGGATCCCGCCCCTGAATCCCCAGGCCTGGCCCTCAGTGTTTGCCTGATGGGGAAAGGCACCTAACCTTGCAAGGACCCTGAGGATGGTGTTTAAGGGCTGCACTTGAGAGCTGCCCTGAAGAGATGGGAGGATGTGATAGGAAGTGGGGGAGAGTCACAGAGGCGGGTGGGGGGTGGTGGTGCATAACAGCGTACCTCGATGGGGCTGGTGGGTGTCTGTGGGCTTGTGCGTGTACATCCTACCCAAAAGGGTGCAGTGCTCTGTGTCTGCCTGGTAGTTCCACAGTGGAAACCTCACCCAACCAAACAAAACTCATGTCCTACTTAAATTATCCCCTCATGTGTCGATCACACTGAGATGGGCAGCCTAAGGAAGCAGATCTGCCCTGCCCCTGAACTCAGGGTTAACTCACAAAGGACCCACACGGTGCACGCGGCGTGCCCAGTAGAAGGATGGCCGGCCCCAAAGACCATG
>NW_022590312.1:2752-16864 GCF_004348235.1 Phoca vitulina | reverse complement strand
TGGGTCATTTCTCTTTTCTTTTTGATAAGTCTGGCCAGGGGTTTATCAATCTTGTTAATTCTTTGAAAGAACCAACTCCTAGTTTTGTTGATCTGTTCTACTGTTCTTTTAGTTTCTATTTCATTGATTTCTGCTCTGATCTTTATTATTTCTCTTCTCCTGCTGGGTTTAGGCTTTATTTGCTGTTCTTTCTCCAGCTCCTTTAGGTGTAGGGTTAGGTTGTGTATTTGAGACCTTTCTTGTTTCTTGAGAAAGGCTTGTATTGCTATATACTTTCCTCTTAGGACTGCCTTTGCTGCATCCCAAAGATTTTGAACAGTTGTGTTTTCATTTTCATTGGTTTCCATGAATTTTTTTAATTCTTCTTTAATTTCCTGGTTGACCCATTCATTCTTTAGTAGGATGCTCTTTAGCCTCCATGTATTTGAGTTCTTTCCGACTTTCCTCTTGTGATTGAGTTCTAGTTTCAAAGCATTGTGGTCTGAAAATAGGCAGGGAATGATTCCAGTCTTTTGGGATATACCAAAGTTTTAAATGTTTATCTACGAGTAGGAACGGGGACATGGGGATGGAGGAGACATTCGGAATGCAGTTAAGCTAAATGTACATTGTATGCATTTTGGAACCCCATGAATACTTTAGAAAAAATTAAAACAAAATCAAATCAAAATGAGAAAAAAAGCAATACCTAAAATTTAAAAGCAAAGTGAAATATATTAAACTATGAATATCAAGTTGGTGAATTTACCACACAAGAAAAAAATTTTTCAAAGTCATAGTGATTTGAATATATCTTTCTAGTGTGACACGTTTTCAGGACAAAAAAAAACAAAACTATAAACAAATCTTAAATTATAAATAATCACATTATTAGTGATAATGTTGGCATTGTTATTCTGAAAAAAAGCATTAGAGCAAACAGAAAAGATTTTCACAGTAAAAGAGTACAAACATAAAATCAAAGAATTAAAAAACAGCCCTCAGCTTGTTTTCTAGCTACATCCACTGGTGAGGTCTAGAAACAGTGAACTCCTGGGGCAGTGAGCACCTCTGGCCCCACACTGTGGCCTTTAACTACCATTTAGCACTAAAAGGAACAAGAAGAGCTCCTTGGAAAAATGGCTGATTCTGAGACCGGGGCAGGAAAGGTCCAATGAGCCTGAACCATCTTCTAGAATTAGAAAGTAGCAAGTTTTCTAAGGCCACCATAAGATCAGTGACAAAAATCTCTGTTAACCCAACCAAAGTCAGGATAACTTAAACATTGAAAAAAAAATCCCCAGAGGATTAAAATATATCAAATATGTTAAAATCCATGAATTCATTATGATATTAAAAAATAAAAATATCATTTGCCACCTTTGGAAGATGTTAGAGAAAAAATTCATAATACTACAAAGCGATAAATGAAGGGAAAGAATCAAACATTTTTCTGAACTTTACAAATATGTGCTTTAACATAATCAAATAGCTGATAAGAGGAAATTCCTTTTAGATTTCAAGCTAATATATTAGAATTGAGTCCTGTAGAAATCACCTTTTTGCAACCCCTAATAAAATGGGCAATGACCACCTATGGCATCTATGGAAATTTATTTATTTATTTATTTATGAGAGAGAAAGAGAACATGAGTGGGGTGAGGGGCAGAGGGAGAAGCAGAGGCTTGATCCCAGGACCCTGGGATCATGACCTGAGCCACAGGCAGACGCTTAACCGACTGAGCCACTGAGGTGCCCCAACATTGGGGAAATTTAAACGGTGGTGGCATATTTGGAATATGTAAAGACATTCTTGTTAGTTCTTTTAGGTGTGAAAATAAAACTGTGCTTATGTTTTAAAAAACCCCTTATCTTTTAGAAGCATTTCCAGTGGAACTAACAGAGGTGGGCCTGAGGTCCATCTATCCATTTGTTTTTTCTCTGACACAGAAGAACGTGACCGGCCACTGTGTGTCAAATGCAGAAGTCAGGGACCTATTAGTGCCAATACAATAATGTGCTTGTTGTCACAGACTTGTAGGGACTTTTATCAACCATGTATGAATAGACCTAAATCTGCTTTGAATCACTTTATATTTTTATGCTGTACCGGCGATACTGGGAGGTATCGATTTGGGAGATATTTCATTTTTAGATATCAAATGAGATAATAAATGCAAAAGACAATCAAAATAGCAAAGCATGAAAACATACCTGTAATTATATGAAGTAGTAGATACTCTATTTTATATTTCTCTCTCTAAGGCTTTGAGCTACAGCTTCTTGTTCTAGTATTTTGAACTTTTACACGTGATAGAAAGAGTTTAGGGGGGCATCTGGGTGGCTCAGTCGGTTAAGTCTACGACTCTTGGTTTCAACTCAGGTTGTGATCTCAGGGTCATGATATTGAGCCCTGTGTTGGGGCTCCATGCTCAGCGTGGAGCCTGCTTGAGATTCTCTTTCCCTCCCCCCCTGCACCTCTTGCTCATGCTCTCTCTCTCTCAAAACAAATAAATAAATCTTATTAAAAAAAAAAGAAAGAAAGAGTATGGGTTTTAGATTTGGAGACATCCCACTCACTTCTAATTCTAGTATGGGTATGTGGTGATTAGGGGAAATAGGCTATTTAAAACCTTTGAGTCCCAGTTTATTCACCTGTGAGCTAGACATAATTAAACCTGTATCTGAGTTCTTAATTCTTCTGTGAAATCTTAGTTCTTAATTCTTCTGGGAAATCATATATGTAAGCCCCTGACACACAAGACATGTTCAGTACATTTTAGGCATCTCGTCCAACCCTTTAACAATCGAAGCCCTGGGTAATAATATACAAAAGAAATAACCAAAGTGTAGCCTTTATTGTTTGTTTGTTTGTTTGTTTTTAAGATTTTATTTATTTATTTGACAGAGAGAGACACAGTGAGAGAGGGAACACAAGCAGGGGGAGTGGGAGAGGGAGAAGCAGGCTCCCTGCGATGCAGGGCTCAATCCCAGGACCCTGGGATCATGACCTGAGCCGAAGGCAGACGCTTAATGACTGAGCCACCCAGGCGCCCCAAAGTGTAGCCTTTATTGTAATTTAAAAATTCATAATTAGGATCTCCTGTATGTGTGAATACCAGGTGAACTATCTTCTAGTTATCTCTTGGAAAAGAAGGAGTCGCTTTATCTTTATCTTTGATCCTATAATTGCTCATATTACGACATGGTCTTTCAAGTAATTTTTTTTCTAAACAGCAAAGTAGTTTTTTTAAAAGAAGACAAATGATCCTTAAATCATTTCAATCTATGCTAGCTTGTGATGCTTAGAGAAATCGTCTGATGAAATTGTTAAAAGAAGGCAAAGATATTAGTAATTTAGTCATTATTTCTGAAGGTATAATCTCACAACGCAAGTGTTTGATGTCATTGCGGACAACTTTAAAAAGCAGTACTGATGAGTGGTTAAAGTTTTAGAGAGAATATATCATAAATTATAGTGTTCTAATGATCGTAATTATAATTATAGGATGAATGAAATGATGGATAGTCCAAGCGCTGTGTGAGTGGGAACTTGTGAGTTAGAACACGATTTCCGGTTGAAGCATCATACATGGATTCAAAAGTTCTGCATCTCAAATGACTTCATTGGCAGTGAGAGGATGTGCTTTGTGAAACTATGCTAGATGATTCAAAATTTGACTTTAATAATGAAAAAGTTATTCCTACTAGAGGTTCACACTAAGAGTTTAATTGTTTCATGAAATGTGAGTGAGAAGAAGCATTATTTCTAAAATAACATTTTACTTTATTTAATCTGAGACTTTAAATATGTATGTATAACTAAATTAAGGAATGTTATTAAATATTATATGGGATACTAATGGCAGAGAATTGCTTTTCCATAATCATAGGGTAATTTAAATCTTTTCAGGCTGTCCTTCAATGATTACCACTTTCTATGCTTTCAGCCATTAAAATTTTCTCATTCCAAATTTGTTCTGATTCCTCAGTCTGCTTCCAGACATGTAGCAGCTTGAAGAGCCTTGCATTTCCCAGGCCATCGACTGGCTCTGTTTTCTGGGTAAATGCTAAATGTGTTCTGCTTTCTGTTTTACAATACCCTTTTGGATAACACTCATCATTTTGTTGACCTTTGCGGCCACAGCACATTGGGCTGATATCCTCAGCAGTCTACAATAAATTCTCGAATCCATTTCTTAGACTGCAACTGAGAGTCTGCAGCCTCTTGTCTCTGGTTAAGGTTTGGATAATTTCTACCTAATTGTATTGCTTTTCATTATGTTTGCCTGCCGTGAAGCTCACCTACGGTTTCAATGTCAACCTACCCAGGACCCAGCACATATTTAATCCAATCCCTTTGTTTTATGTGCAAATATATAAAAAGTAAGTCCAGAGAGGTTAAATGATTTATTCAAAATCACAGCTGCTTGGTGGAAGAGTTGGGGCTGGTGCCCTTCTCCTTTTTCTCAGTCCACGGAGGGTTCCTGACATCACACTTTCAGGCATTTGCTTAGCAAAGGAAATTGTTGGCCTCAGGTCCAGGGTGGGTTTGTCCAAGGAGGCCATAGGAACTCTGTCAAGGATGGTTCGAAGAAGGGAAGGGCAAGTGATAGATGAAACCCACACGCAGGCCCATCGTCTTAGGGCTACTCTGCATCTGCTCAAGGTTTATTCCATCTAAGTTTCCAAAAATGGCATTTGCAAAAATGAAAAGCAATGGGTTCCTATCCAAAGTCCTGATCCAAAGCTCCGTTTATCAGCCCTGGGAACCTGGGCATGTCAATGAAACACAGCGAGCCTTGCTTTACTTTCCTTATTTCTAAAATGGCAAACCAGAAATCCTTTCCAACCTGTTGATGAGAACAAGGCAGAAGAGGCCATACAGGTGATCTCCTCTAGGTGAGCAAGCAGATTCCCATAAGGCTACTTCCTAGGCAGGAATACCAGCATCTCCGGTGGCTGCTCTCTCCTCTCCACACCCTGCCTCAGAAGGGATGTGATTGGAGTAACTCCATATCGCTGGGGGACATAGCATCCTGCTTTCTATGGGGAGGGGCCCCTGCAATAGAGGACCTCATGCTTTTCTCTGGAGGCATCTTCTCTGGGGCTGGGTGTGCAGAGAATATATTTTGAAGGGGAGAGGATTGCCATGTCCCCCTTGATGGTTCTGTCTGCAAGTGGGGAGATGGATTTCAGCTTGTCATTAGGCATCTGGGAGAAGCATTGGGTGTCTCTCTCTGCTCTGTCGTGGGAAGCAATAACCCCGGAGATGATGTGTGCCTGGAAATGGCTGCAAACTCATGGTGCAGTCAGTTCCCATTCAGGGTACGCTTTCTGAGTAAATCAGGTGAGATCATTCCTGCATTCGTTCGTTCGTTCGTTCATTCATTCACTCACTCATTTGATTCAAGCAATTTTTAATGTCTCCTGTCTTGCAGAAACTAGTGCCAGATTGTGGGGATACAACAGTGTGATCCAGTCTCTATTTTCAAAGAGCTCCTCTAGGATGTGAGGGCAATCTGGCTGTGACATCCATCACTCCTTTGATCGCCAGGGTTGATTGGGTGAATCTGGCTGGCTAGGTGGCTGTCCCCTTCCTCCCTCCCTTGCTGCTCCATCTGCATCCCTCCCAAAGCTGCACACTTGGTTGAAGAGGACGACCTTCCCTGATACAGGAGGACCATTCTTCGGTCAGGGGTATACAAGTAGCTGTGCTTTCCTGCTCAAACCTCCAAACAAGCTCTTAAGGAGTCCCTCTAAGTGGCAGCAGAGAGTTAGCAGTTCATGGCATGGGTTCTGGGTTCAAATACTACTGCAACTCTGACTGGTTGGTGACATTGGGCAAGTCACAAGACCTCTGTCTCCAGTTTCCTCATCTGTAAAATGGGGATGACAAGAGATGCTGCTTATGGAGGGACTATGAGGGTAAAATGAGTTCACATTTGCAAAATGCCTAGAACAATGCCTAGTACCTAGTAAATGTGAGAGAAGTTTTAAATAAGTGAGCGAGGCACCTGGGTGGCTCAGTCATTAAGTGTCTGCCTTTGGCTCAGGTCATGATCCCAGGGTCCTGGGATGGAGACCCGCATCGGGCTCCCTGCTCGGCGGGAAGCCTGCTTCTCCCTCTCCCACTCCCCCTGCTTGTGTTCCTGCTCTTGCTATCTCTCTCTCTGTCAAATAAATAAAAATCTTTAAAAAAATAAATAAGTGAGCTAATAAAGATATACTAAGTCAGAGGAGAAGAAAATAAGGAAATAAGGAAGCAAATATAAGCAAATAAGGAAGTGATGGGGCTTTCAACTTCTTTCATTCTTTCTGCGTCCCCATCTAGCTGCTCAGTCTCCTCCCTCATGTCAATCTTCCTCCCCATGGGGGAGATGTCTTAATGTAAGGATTTCTCAAGCAGTGCTAGGAGAGGTATCAATGTGAGCAGCCTTGAAATTTGTTGTCTCTTTAGTACACCATTTCTCTCTTTTTTTTAAGGTTTTATTTATTTATTTGTCAGAGAGAGAGAGAGAGAGAGAACAAACAGGGGGAGCAGCAGGCTCCCAGCTGAGCAGGGAGCCCGACGTGGGGCTCGATCCCAAGATCCTGGGATCATGACCTCAGCCGAAGGTAGACGCCCAACCACCTGAGCCATCCAGGCATCCTAGTACTCCTTTTCTAAACACGTTATGTCTCCTCTGCTTGAATGCAGGGCATGAAGGATGTCCGGAATAGGATGAAAGTGGGGTTTGTGTATGTGCAGTGGGAGTGACAGAAAAGGAGTGAGAAGGGGAAAAGGAATATGAGCTCTCCAGGTATCCACAAAGTGGGCCGAGGGGTAGCCTGAGAAAAAGAGTAAAGACTGGCACACTTGCATCACCTTCTGGGCCCCCAGAGGTTCTGTGCTCAGGGCCACCTTATGGCACAACCTTGAGGTCTATGAGGGAATGATGCCCCCTGGAGTTGTACAAGCTACGGTTCTGTGTGTGATGGACTAATGGTAGGTGGGCTTCTTGCTGCTGGTAGACTCCGCTCAGATGCCTTTATCAGATAGAGCGGTAGGTTACAATTTTACTATCATGTGAGAAAGGTTATAATAGAAAGACATGGAAGGTGCTGTAGGAACACAGCAGGGAAAGAACCTAAGTTGGTCTGAATGAATTTGTGAATGTTTCCAAAAGTGGTGGTAGCTCAACTCCAAAATGAGGACAAGCTTCCATTAGACACTCAACATTCATCAAACCCTATCCTTTGCCCAGAAGTGCACCAAGCATTGCCAGAGAGGAGGAACTTACGATCTTGTTGTAGAAATGTGATTTCTATAAAGAATCATTGGTCTATAATAAAGAGAGGTCCTAATAAAGGGTTGGAGACAGACATGAGTCACGTGAAAGAGGTGTTACATCAATTCTGTGTGTGTTCAAAAGGCATAACATGATCCAACTGAGATAACAGGAAGAAAAAAATCTGCTTAATGTAAGGAAAGCAGTTTAATGGTCAGAAGCCATTCAGACATGTGATGATCAGCCTGTGGTAGGAGTGAGCCCCTCCCTCGCCATTGTGTTTAATTGAAGGCAGGGAGCTTGTGTGTGTGTGTGTGGGGGGGAGGGTGTTAGTATAATGCTAACTATGGAAAAAAGTAAATCTCTAATGTCAGTTTCTTAACACAATTTAAGATTCTTTCTTATTCATGTAGAGTACCTGGCAGGTAACTTTTTTCCTTGTGGTGATTCAGGGCACCTCTGTCTTTGGCCCCACCATCCCCTTAGTCTTCAGTGTCCTCTGAGTCAGGGAAGAGACGGTGAAGAGGGTTAAGTAAGGAGAACTTCTCCTTACCCGTCTGGGCTCAGAAGTGATCGATATCACTTTTCCTCACATTATATTGGTGGTGAGTGGTGATATGATTCCTCCTGGATACAAGAGAGACTGGGGAATGTGGCCCCTGGTTGGGAGGCCACATTCCAGTTTCAAATCTACACCATGGAAAGGAGAGCCCCAGTTTCGACGGGCAGCTGGCTATCACTGCGTTAGAACTGAAGCCTCGGATGAGAAGCTCACTGGATAACCGTTAAGGTCCCTCAGAACTTTGAATTCTATGGTTCTGTTCGGTTCCGTTGCCATCTCTAGTTCCATTTGTGTTTTGGCGCAGGTCGCTTTTCCTCTTTGAGCTCAGTTGTTTGGCCTGTGAAATGAGATGAACAATTCCATTTCGGTTCACAAGGACTCAGGGTCCTTGTGAGATTCAGATGAAATAATCTGTGTGAACGTGTTTCCTAAATTTGAAAGTGCTCTAAAGATACAAGGCATTATTTTTAGATAGTTGATTCAAACTTAGCCTTGACTTGGGCTTACAGTTGAGCTTAGGTATTTCTTCCATGTGTCCTTGAAAGAGTATTATAATGCTCCGATATAGGAACATTTTGTATGACTTAGGTTTCTGTAGTTCTGTTTTTCATTTTGAATGATTCTAAAGTATTCTTCTAACTCCAGAAAAAAGAACTATAGAAACTGTACTAACCAGAATCTCTTTGCCTGTTATATAATTGCATCTATCCCTTCGATATCATGTACTTGGTAGGGCATAGAAATATGAGCCATCCATTAGTTTTGTACAACATTTTGAAGTTAACATGGGGCATAGATGGATGTGGAAGCATATGAGTTTTATTGACCAGCAGACAGAAGATGTAGCTGTTGTTGCTATTATAGTGGAACTTAGGTAGATAGAATGTAGGGGAATGAATGTTCTAGTTGGATCTTCTATTTAACTGGAATATGCCATGCACAACATTCTGAATCTTCAAAGCGGAAACCTAAGAGGAAACAGAGAAATTACCCACTCCATTCTCTCAGTTAACAGATCATGAACCAGGCCCAGAGTGTCACCGAAGATTACAGAACCAGCTTTTGGTGGCCTTGCACTAATGATGATGGAAGAGGTACATTTTGATCTAGGGTCTCTAAAATTTAATGCAGCTCTTCTCAATGTACCACAGTACTGTACTTATTTGCCCAATCTTTTGACATCTATAGTGTTTTGGAGTAGCTACAGATACAAAAGGCACAGATTGGGCAGAGTGTCCACATGCTGCAAAAATTCTAGAAGTTTCCTCTTTTGGGCAACTCTTTTATATAAAGTTGTTTTCTGCCATTTGATGATTTTTACTCATTTCTCATTCACTGAAGATTCTGGCAAGCTGCATTCTGGTTTGTTGATGTGTTAATGGTATCATTAGTAGTTATGATACCAGTAAGCTTCATGTCCCATTCTGAATATACATAGCTTGTAGCAGGATAACGGAACTGGCAATAACAAAGCACTGGGATGATAAGCACCATAAAATAGAGGGATAAGCAAATGGTGATAGATGGAGAGACAGGAAGAATTAGAACTTGTCTGGGACTCTGGAGTTCTCACCCTGCCCCTTACGTTCTATATTTAACATCGAATGGCAGAACAAGGTTGCTAAGAGTAAGAAGCTGGAGCCTGGCCAATCCACGGCATCAAAGCCATGCACTCTGCAACTTCATGTCTCCAGGCTGTTCATGTGAGGACGATGGATGACAGCAGAATTCCAAAGAAATTACTTTGCCCTGAGCTGAGAGGACAACCATCAACAAATCTTCTCCAGGAGGTCAGAGGAAGCTCTCCAAGGCTACATCTATGTATACAGAAATCGTGGGGCACAGTTGCCAGTTGCCCCAATAGTGTGGGTAAAAAGTACGGGTCAGGGTAGAAGTAATCACAGTTGGTGGTTAGAGGGTTCTGGGGGCTGGGTTGAGTGTGCTTTTGCATTGGTGTGTCTGTGTGCATGTGCACATGTGTGTTCATGGATGTGTGTGCATGCATGAGTGTATGGGAGCGTGGGCATCTAAGAGAGGCACATAGCCCTTTTGCCCAGTATTATGCATACGTGTCTTGATCCTATCCCCAATTTTTTTTTATTTACCACAAAATAGTGCTGATGGTCAAAAGTAGTTTTCTCAGTCTCATCTCTGCATTTTTACTTACACTCTTCATCCTTTCTGTAATACTCTCTTCCAAGTTAGGTATCATGCGGCAGATTGTATTTTCTATAGTTGGCCTCAATAATAGTTCTAATTCCACAGGCTCATCTTGCAATGTGACCTGGATACTTTCCGCCCTGGGAGGTGGTGGGGGCAGTCTGTATCCCTTCCTCCGGAATCTCAGAGGGACTGTGACTCACTTGTAATCAAAAGAATGTGCCAGAAGCAATAGGGCTTCTACCCGGTTAGCTGGAATTCTTGTGCTGAAGCCAAAAGCCTTCATGGAAGCAATCTAACTGTCCTGCGGCCACCATGCTATCCTAACCTCAACTAACCCTCAACTAACCAGGTTGAGAAGCCACCTGGAGAAGCCCTGAGATGATATGAACATGGAGCATACCTACCCATCATTGCTGTGCCAGCGTCGGCGACCCTGACTGCAGCCACACGAGAGACCCCGAGCCCGAACCACCTCGCCAAGCCCTTCCGCACTCCGTGACTGACAGAAACCATCAGATGTTATAAAATGTTGTTTTTCTGTTTTAAGCTACCAAGTTTGGCATGATGTGTTATGCAGCAACAGAGTCCAAATATGCTTCTTTAAAGACTTGTTCTTGAATACATTTAATAATGATTAATTTTACTATACTGAGTTAACCTATTTCTGTGATCTTGAATATGTTCTTTTTAAAATTTTTTAAAAAGATTTTATTTATTTTTTTGTCAGAGAGAGAGAGAGAGCACAAGCAGGGGGAGCAGCAGTGAGAGGGAGAGGGAGAAGTAGGCTCCCCACCGAGCAGGGAGCCCGATGCGGGGCTCGATCCCAGGACCCTGAGATCATGACCTGAGTTGAAGGCAGACACTTAACCGACTGAGCCACCCAGGCGCCCTGTTGAATATGTTCTTTTTAACCTCTAGCCTCAGATTTCACACATCAGACTAGATAAGGTCCAAGGGAAAACGGGAATAGTTTCCCGTGGCATCTGCCATTGCTCCTTCATTGCTCTGTGTGTGTAAGTTTCCAACTAAGCAGAACGTACACATCCCGCGTGACACTCTCACTAGATCCTCAACCTAGTTTGCACCTATGGATAATTATAACTCCACCATTATTCTCCACATAACAGTTGGTGATGTTTGAAACACAAAACCAGACTCATAATACCACCCGGCTTGAAACTCTCCAGTGACTTCCATCCCTCTCAGGGGCAAATCCTACTGCCTTTCTACGATCTGGAGGTCTCACACTGTTTGGCTCCCACTTCTCTCTCTTACACTAACTTCTACCACATCTTCCCTTCACTTAACTTTATCTTCATTAGCCATTTTCCTAATTCCTGCACAAACTTAGTGTCCCACATCCGGGCTTGAGAATTGCGGTGTCCTCTGTCTCATGCTCTTGCTCCTGCTGTTGGCATGACTTACTTCTTACTCCATTCAGGTTTCTGCTTCAATGTCTCTTCCTCTGAGTGGCCTTCTCTTCCCATCTTATCTGGAGTGGCCGCTACCACCTTGATACTCTCTTTGATGCTCTCTAAACTTCCGCTGCTTTATTGTTTTCCATAACACTCATTATGAAGTGAAATTATATTTTATATATAACAGGTTGTACGAAGAAAGTTGTTCTGTCGTCTTGGATTTATCTGAGGTTGCAAAGGGGAAAGCAAAAGGTGTTAATTGCTTATACACTTAAAAAAAAAAGTTTCAGACCTTCTGTGTATATCTGCGAGAGGGGACTTTAAAATTGTCCAGCAGCCCTCACCCCTTCACCCATCTCAAGGGCAGGTAAACAGAAGTGGGATGACTGATGAGAGGAAGAACCCCTGTAAAGGAGATCACCAAAGGCCATGCTGTGCATTGACTCCCCCCTTTCTAGGGGAAGGAGAATTTCCTCTTTAACATAGCCAACTACATGGTCTACAATAAAATTGCTCAGCCAATGTGATTCCTGTCCCTGGATTTTGGTGGGAGTGGGAGGTTGGTGGATACAGGGACTGGTGCCTGATTCCTTCTTGTCTAGACCTGAAGGTGGGATTCAGAGGGGCTTGGGGAGACCAAGCTTCATTCACTGATGGTAGTACTCAAGCCTTTCAGCAGATCAGGTTAGCCTGAATAATGTAACTAGCTTTTAATCTTCTTGAGCAAGATCTTACCCAAGAGGGTTTCCTGCTAGCTGAAGGCACACACAGAAAGGCTGGAGGGGCAGTGTTGACTATCACCGGAGGGATGTGCATTAGGAAGGGTGAGTGGGGTCAGAAGTGGTCATGAGTTAGGAGGGCACTTGATTGGGAGGCAAGACTCCTGCCAGCAAGTGCTCCTGAGAGAGGTCCTTAGTGTGACGAGATCGCCGAAGGGCCTCCAAAGTGCCCCCAAGAGAAAGGGCCAGACTGCAGTTTTATTGAACTCACCTGTCTTGCCCCTTAAGTGTCCCCGCTCCTCTCCCTCCTCCCTCTTCACCAGCCTGAAGGAATCAGAGACAATGGAATCAGGAGTGAGGAGGACTAAAGAGACAGAGAGGAACGCACCACGCCCCCACCCCTTTCCTGTTGCCCATTTCTCAGCCCAAGATGCAGGATATGCTCAAACCCCAAAATAAATGAGAGCAATATTTGATGTTAATTTGGATTAATCTTTAAAATTTCTGAGAATGAGACTGTTCAATAATACCTGGAAATGATGAGAAACGCAATGCTAGGTGCCCTAGATTTCACCCAGGGTCAGAAAGAAAGGCTCAGCGTAGCATATTTAAATGCGATCATGATGATTAAAAAAAAAAAAAAGATTTTTGCTTACACTCCACTGAATCCAGGTGGTTAAGTAGACTTGTTACACACACACACACACACACACTTATTTATTAAGCATTTTCTGTCTCTTAGAGCAGAAGGTGAACTCCATGAGGGCAAGGCCTTTGTCTACTTCTGTTCACTGTTGTATCCCAGGGTTTAGAAGACTGTTGGCACCTTGGAGCTGCTCAATAATATTTTTCCTTGAAAAATGAATTCTAGAGGATTATAATAACTATTTTTATCTGGATATTCCTTACTCTAGAGATGTCCTGACTCCAACTCCCATAGAAAACTTATCCCTATAGAGTCTGGTGAGCTGGCTGGAGAGGAAGAGTGGGGTAGAAACTAGCAAGTTCCGGTACAAATGCACTTCCTGGCTGTGTGTGTGTGTGTCTGATGGGGGCACTTAACTGCTTTGAACCTCATTTTCCCTGTCTGTGGAATACAGATTCCATCACTTACTTGACAGGGTCATGGTGAGGATTATATCCAAAATGTATACTCAGTTTCTGGTTCATTGTGCTGCCTAACTGTTCATTCTCCCCTCCTGCAGAAAGAATATTGCCTTGTTAGTCCCTGCTAAGGTTTTTCTGGTAGACAGAGCCATTGAACTTTTGCATTCAGAGGGGTGACTGTGATTTGCAGCAGGAGCAGTGTTTTTTCTGGGAGTTCTCTGGCCTCAGAGGTGATGGATGGGCACCTCTCAGGCATAGTTCCTTGATCAATAAGCCATAAAGTCTCAAATTATTTTGTTAGATCCATTGATCAAATCCATCGAATTTGTCCCAACTCTTTTATTGTTAAGGCAAGGCCTGGCGATGTTCGGTTTCTCTGTTTGCTACATTCTTCCTTCCATTTGGCTTTAGGGTAGTGTGCAGAAGTGTGAAAAGGGTAGAAGTGAGGATTGAAGTTCCTGCCCCCACACATCGCAGGAAAAAGCCTTTTTTTGGTTGGTTGTTTCAGAATTAAGCAGTGTGGGTTCTTTCTTTCGTCTTTTAAAGGGTTCCTCAACTTATATTGGCTTGGGAGCACCTTTGCTGTTCTTGTATACATTCATTCACTCATTCATCTATACAATCATTTGATAAATGTACCAAGTGCCTTGGATAGGTTATATATTTACATGGCTATTTGTTTTTTTCTTTAAGGGCCAGCAGGATTCAGATTCCCGGGAAGCTGCAAGATTTGCTAGGTACATGACACATGGCATTTCCTCAATTCTTATTGTTGGATGAGTGGATTGAATTGCTTCTGGAGTAATTTGCTAGGTGGAGCTTTTATTCACTCATTTAACAAACATTTACTGAGTATTTCCTAATGCAATTAATAATGCCTCTTTTTTTTTTTT
>NW_022590312.1:0-2652 GCF_004348235.1 Phoca vitulina | reverse complement strand
TGCTATCTTCTTCTTCTTGTTCTTTTTTTTTTTTTTTAACATATAATGTGTTATTTGTTTCAGAGGTACAGATCTGTGATTCAACAGTGTTGCACAATTCGCAGCACTCACCATAGCACATACCCTCCCCAATGTCTATCACCCAGCCACCCCATCCCTCCCCCCACCCCCGACTCCAGCAGCCCTCAGTTTGTTTCCTGAGATTAAGAATTCCTCATATCAGTGAGGTCATATGATACATGTCTTTCTCTGATTGACTTATTTCGCTCAGCATAACACCCTCCAGTTCCATCCACGTCGTTGCAAATGGCAAGATCTCATTCCTTTTGATGGCTGCATAATAATTCCATTGTATATATATACCACATCTTCTTTATCCATTCATCTGTCGATGGACATCGTGGCTCTTTCCACAGTTTGGCTATTGTGGACATTGCTGCTATAAACATCGGGGTGCACGTACCCCTTCGGATAACTACATTTGTATCTTTGGGGTAAATACCCAGGAGTGCAATTGCTGGGTTGTACGGTAGCTCTATTTTCAACTTTTTGAGGAACCTCCATACTGTTTTCCAGAGTGGCTGCACCAGCTTGCATTCCCACCAAGAGTGTAGGAGGGTTCCCCTTTCTCCGCATCTCTGCCAACATCTGTCATTTCCTGACTTGTTAATTTTAGCCATTCTGACTGGTGTGAGGTGATATCTCATTGAGGTTTTTATTTGAATTTCCCTGATGCTGAGCGATGTTGAGCACTTTTTCATGTGTCTGTTGGCCATTTGGATGTCTTCTTTGGAAAAATGTCTGTTCATGTCTCCTGCCCATTTCTTGATTGGATCATTTGTTCTTTGGGTGTTGAGTTTGATAAGTTCTTTATAGATTTTGGATACTAGCCCTTTATCTGATATGTCATTTGCAAATATCTTCTCCCATTCTGTCGGTTGTCTTTTGGTTTTGTTGACTGTTTCTTTTGCTGTGCAAAAGCTTTTTATCTTGATGAAGTCCCAATAGTTCATTTTTGCCCTTGCTTCCCTTGCCTTTGGCGATGTTTCTAGGAAGAAGTTGCTGCGGCTGAGGTCGAAGAGGTTGCTGCCTGTGTTCTCCTTTAGGATTTTGATGGATTTTAGGTCTTTTAACCATTTCGAGTCTATTTTTGTGTATGGTGTAAGGAAATGGTCCAGTTTCATTCTTCTGCATGTGGCTGTCCAATTTTCCCAACACCATTTGTTGAAGAGACTGTTTTTTTTCCATTGGACATTCTTTCCTGCTTTGTCAAAGATTAGTTGACCATAGAGTTGAGGGTTCATTTCTGGGCTCTCTATTCTGTGTCTGTTTTTGTGCCAGTACCATACTGTCTTGATGATGACAGCTTTGTAGTAGAGCTGGAAGTCTGGAATTGTGATGCCGCCAGCTTTGCTTTTCCTTTTCAACATTCCTCTGGCTATTTGGGGTCTTTTCTGGTTCCATACAAATTTTAGGATTATTTGTTCCATTTCTTTGAAAAAAGTGGATGGTGTTTTGATGGGGATTGCATTGAATGTGTAGATTGCTCTAGGTAGCATTGACATCTTCACAATATTTGTTCTTCCGGTCCATGAGCATGGAACGTTTTTCCATTTCTTTGTGTCTTCCTCAATTTCTTTCATGAGTATTTTATAGTTTTCTGAGTACAGATCCTTTGCCTCTTTGGTTAGATTTATGCCTAGGTATCTTATGGTTTTGGGTACAACTATAAATGGGATCGACTCCTTAATTTCTCTTTCTTCTGTCTTGTTGTTGGTGTATAGGAATGCCACTGATTTCTGTGCATTGATTTTATATCCTGCCGCTATACTGAATTCCTATATGAGTTCTAGCAGTTTTGGGGTGGAGTCTTTTGGGTTTTCCACATAAAGTATCATATCATCTGCAAAGAGTGAGAGTTTGACTTTTCTTTGCCGATTTGGATGCCTTTGATTTGGATGCTTTTTCTGCATCTATTGAGAGGATCATATGATTCTTGTTCTTTCTTTTGTTAATGTATTGTATCACGTTGATTGATTTGCGGATGTTGAACCAACCTTGCAGCCCAGGGATAAATCCGACTTGGTCGTGGTGAATAATCCTTTTAATGTACTGTTGGATCCTATTGGCTAGTATTTTGGTGAGAATTTTTGCATCCATGTTCATCAGGGATATTGGTCTGTAGTTCTCCTTTTTGATGGGGTCTTTGTCTGGTTTTGGGATCAAGGTAATGCTGGCCTCATAAAATGAGTTTGGAAGTTTTCCTTCCATTTCTATTTTTTGGAACAGTTTCAGAAGCATAGGTATTAATTCTTCTTTGAATGTTTGGTAGAATTCCCCTGGGAAGCCATCTGGCCCTGGGCTTTTGTTTGTTGGGAGATTTTTGATGACTGCTTCCATTTCCTTAGTGGTTATAGGTCTGTTCAGGTTTTCTATTTCTTCCTGGTTCAGTTTTGGTAGTTGATACATCTCTAGGAATGCATCCATTTCTTCCAGGTTATCTAATTTGCTGGCATAGAGTTGCTCATAATATGTTCTTATAATTGTTTGTATTTCTTTGGTGTTGGTTGTGATCTCTCCTCTTTCATTCATGATTTTGTTGATTTGGGTCATTTCTCTTTTCTTTTTGATAAGTCTGGCCAGGGGTTTATC